>NC_056456.1:22795391-23095391 GCF_018296145.1 Oncorhynchus tshawytscha | reverse complement strand
GTCTGTGATGTGTAGATGCATAATGTACCGCATTGTAGCTAGGTACTGCCACCACAGCCCCTTACTACATCAATAGTTAATAGTCATTATCCCTGGATACTGCAATGATTTTCCATTGGATTCAATTATTCATGTCATAAGGGTGTATAAGTGAAATGTTTACTGATAAGTGCCATTGGGCATCATGTCTAGCGGATTACCATATTGAAAGATTTAATATGGATTAGTTAAAAGGATTACTGGTGTTACAGTGGTCTCTGATGGATAGGGGTTGGAGAGTCTTTTGGCCCTGCAGTGTGTCACACACACACACACACACACACACACACACACACAAAGCCCTGACCCCACAGACCTCGCCTCTATTCTCTTCCATCCTACTCCGACAAATTAAATGTGCATCATGTGCGCCAGGGATGGTCTCCATTGGAGGATTCATACTGCCTCTGGCCAGCAGGACGTAACAATAAAGACAGAAAGTGTATCCCAAAAAGCACCCTATACCTTTTATAGTGCACTTCTTTTGACCTATTCCCTTCATAGTGCATATGGCTCTGGTCAACAGTAGTGCACTATAAAGCCAGGGAATAGGGTGCAATTTGGGACGCATACAGAGAGGGGATATGAGAGTGGGTGAGGGAAAGGAGAAAGGAGGCAGTCCTAATGTGAGAAAAGGCAGAATGCCTGTATCAGTTTCAGGCCCTGTGGGGAAATAGAAGCGTTTAGAAAGTCATATGGAGCAACAGAGACACAGGGCCTGAGTGGACCGGCCGGGTGGAGCATATTAGAGGATTTACAGCTATATCATCTAGTATCTGCTTTATGTAATTAAGGCACAGTAGTGGACTACACAGACCAATGATGTGGATGTTAGTGTTCAATGTTTGTATCCAATGATATCCCCAAAGACAGTTGTCTTCGTGAAATGATTTTTCCTTTGCAGGGCTGATGAGCCATGATGTATTAGGTCAAAACAGTAATTAATATTCATCATGTTATGCTCTACACAGGGTGTTGTCTATCATGGGCCTATCTTACTGACAGATCTACTCAGAGATCTATCAGAAATGTAAACAGTATTTTCCTTTGAAAGAAAATAAATGCCCTGATTGATTTATAAGGTTGTATACTTTTCAGTGGTGTAAAGTACTTACGTAAAAATACTTTAAAGCACTACTTAAGTAGTTTTCTGGAGTATCTGTACTTTACTTTACATTTTTGCCAACTTCTACTTTTACTTCACTACATTCCTGAAGAAAATAATGTAATTTTTACTCCATACATTTTCCCTGACACACAAAAGTACTCATTACATGTTGACAGGAAAGTGGTCCGATTCACACACTTGTCAAGAGATCATCCCTCGTCATCCCTACTGCCTCTGATCTGGTGGACTCACTAAACACTAATTATTTGTTTGTAAATGATATCTGAGTGTTGGAGTGTGCCCTTGGCTATCTGTCAATAAAAATGTAAAATAAAATTGTGCTGTCTGGTTTGCTTTTGATACTTAAGTACATTTTAGCAATTCCATTTACTTTTCATACTTAAATATCTTTAAAACCAAATACTTTTAGACTTTTACTCAAGTAGTATTTTACTGGGTGACTTTCACTTTTACTTGAGTCATTTTCTATTCAGGTATCTTTATTTTTACTCAAGTATGACAATTGAGTACTTTTTCCACCACTGATACTTTGTGTGTGCGTGTGTGTGTAGGGCTGAAAGGCGGTACAGTAATATGCATTGGATAAAGTCAGAATTCCAACTAATTAAAATAACACTATTGCTGTACAGTGCCTCAGACAAACCTCCTTGAAAGTCTCATTTACAGTACTATCAGTGGCTGAATCACAGCTGAACCTTTCAATCTATATAGTGTCTACTGTCTAGCAGAGACCCACTTGAGACTTGAACCTTTGACTCCTTCATTCAGGAGTCCAGAGTCCCAATTACAACTCCTCAGCTCCTCCAATTACATTCTGACGTGACCATATAGAACTCTCTGTGGTGCAATACCAGGAGAACTAAGGAATCAATGTTCAACACAGTTGTTAGTATTTACCCACCAGTTACCAGTCATTGAGATGAGCTCCATAAATGACAGAAAATCTTTATTTAAATGCTGAATAAATTGTGGTTGTTTGTTAAAGTTTTTCCAATTGGCCATGTAATAGTGAAGTTTTATTTTATACATTTGATTTTTTTACTCTAGATATGATGACGTAACCGTTTGAGTCATTTAAGGCTCTTTACTGAAGCAAGTGGTCTTTTTCAACCCATGTCTAAATTTAGTTGTAATCCCTCATCTCGTCCTGTATCAAATCTGTCATTATTTATCCTCGTTGTGGAGCCATCTTGCCTTCTTGACAGCAGTGTGCGTGTGAACCATTGGCCCCGAGTGAACAGACCAAAGGTGAAAAATGAAGCAGGCAGGCATATTGTACCAACCGCCCCAACATGTTCAGTACATGCCAAAATGATGCCGTGCCCCTTCTGTGCCTTGTCTTGGCTAATCCAACGTAGACCAATGATGTTTGCAACGGATAATCCCTGACGGTTGCTTGACAGTTGTCTTTGACTTTTGGAATATTGTTTAATCTGGAAATTAGCCATTAATATGGTTGACAGAAGGTGTTTACATTTTAAATGCTGTTTCTGTAATCATGAGCAACATTTGTGACAGACCCAGGCTGTGGAGGATTAATTTAATTGGAATTAATGCAGTTTAAAACATGTAACAACACTTGATTAGCAGCTTAAGGACAAACATAATCCTGGTTTCAACAACATTGCTCGATTAAAAACTTCAGATTGGATTCAATTTAGGTCCATTTGAAAGTGAGGAATTAAATACTTTTTTTCCCCTTGAGTACATTTTGTAACTGGGTACTTTTTCTTTCTGGTCAAGACTGAAATGTTTTTGGAAGGTTGAATCTGAAGAATATCTTTTGTTGATTATGTTAAAGTGGCTGAATGTCTGAGGGTGCTGTCAAGAGTTGTAGAGCTAGAGACAAATTAAACAAACAAAACCCATACAGATGCTATAGAGACATTTCTCATTTCAAGCTGCCCCATTTCATTTGCACCTTTCAAACAAAGCCAGCCCAATTTAGACGATTGTTGTGCTTTGTTGTTTTCGCTAAGCGTAAGAAAGTAGCTTAGACAAAAGATTCCCTCTCTATATTGCCTTAGTCACAATCAAAGTAAACACCAAACGTTGTTTTTGGTGGTTGTTGCTCCAAGCGCTCAGGCTGCAATATTGCCAGAGCTTGTTAATTTCAGCTCCAGCTGAACAGTTTACGGTAATTACAGTAGATTGAGAGAGTCTAGGGAAAGACATCCACCAGTTCAAAGGCCAGCTCATATTGTACATAATCTGGATCTTTTGGTAGACTGGGATGAAGGCTGTGAAGGTTGGCAATTAGAATAGCACATCAGAATGCGGACAGAATGGGGAATAACTGCAAGACGAAAAAGTCCAAAATTGTGCAGAAAAAAAATCACTGTAGAAGCAAGACCTCTCGTGGTGTATCCAGAACCACAGATAGAGATATACTGTATGTCTCAGGGTGTATCCAAAGATCAGGGTGTATCCAAAGATCTACTTAGGTAGATCAATTGGTTTGACTCTAATGATTGCCAGAAAGCAGATGAGCTGTAAAAATCCAGAAGCTTTGCATCATTGTAAGAGTAAGAACACTGGCAATACCAAATTGTATGTACGTATGTACATTTATGTACATTTTTGTCGATCTGCCCTGAGTTAGCTCAGACCCATGGTGTTTATACTTGCATACTATTGTTTGTACAGATGAACGTGGTACCTTCAGGCATTTGGGAATTGCTCCCAAGGATGAACCTGTCTTGTGGAGGTCTACATTTTTTTTCTGAGGTCTTGGCTGATTTCTTTTGATTTTCCCATGATGTCAAGCAAAGAGGCACTGAGTTTCAAGGTAGGCCTTGAAATACATCCACAGGTACACTTCCAATTGACTCAAATGATGTCAATTAGATGCCTATCAGACGCTTCTAAAGCCATAACATAATTTTCTGTAAATTTCCAAGCTGTTTAAAGGCACAGTCAACTTAGTGTATGTAAACTTTTGACCCACTGGAATTGTGATACAGTGAATTATAAGTGAAATAATCTGTCTGTAAACAATTGTTGGAAAAATACTTGTGTCATTCACAAAGTAGATGTCCTAACCGACTTGCCAAAACTATAGTTTGTTAACAAGAAATGTGTGGAGTGCTTGAAAAATGAGTTTTAATGACTTCATCCTAAGTGTATGTAAACTTCTGACTTCAACTGTATATACAAAAGTATGTGGACACACCTTCAAATGAGTGGATTTGGCTATTTCAGCCACACCCGTTGCTGACAGGTGTATAAAATCTAGCACACAGCCATCTAATCTCCATAGACAAACATTTGCAGTAGAATGGCCTTACTGAAGAGCTCAGTGACTTTCAACGTGGCACCGTCATAGGATGCCACCTTTCCAACAAGTCAGTTCGTCAAATTTCTGCCCCGCTAGAGCTGCCACAGTCAACTATAAGTGCTGCTATTGTGAAGTGGAAATGTCTAGGAGCAACAACGGCTCAGCCGTGAAGTGGTAGGCCACACAAGCTCACAGAATGGGACTTCTGAGTACTGAAGCGTGTAGCGTGTAAAAATCGTCTGTCCTCTGTTGCAACACTCATTACCGAGTTCCAAACTGCCTCTGTAAGCATCATCAGAACAATAACTGTTCATCAGAGCTTCATGAAATGGGTTTCCATGGCCGAGCAGCTGCACACAAGCCTAAGATCACCATGCGCAATGCCTAGCGTCACCTGGATTGGTGTAAAGCTCACCACTCTGGAGCAGTGGAAACACTTTCTCTAGAGTGATGAATCACTCTTCACCATCTGGTAGTCCAACGGACAAATCTAGGTTTGGTGGAGGAGGAATAATGGACTAGGGCTGTTTTTCATGGTTCGGTTTAAGCCCCTTAGTTCAAGTGAAGGGAAATCTTAGTGCTACAGCATACAATGACATTCTAGATGACTCTGTGCTTCCAACATTGTGGCAACCATTTGGAGAAGGCCCTTTCCTGTTTCAGCATGACAATGTCCCTGTGCACAAAGCAAGGGTTTGTTGAGATTGGTGTGGAATTACTTGGCTGGCCTGCACAGAGCCCTGACCTCAACCCCATCAAACACTTTTGGGATGAATTAGAATGCCGAATACGAGCCAAACCTAATCGCCCAACATCAGTGCCGACCTCACTAATGCTGTTGTGGCTGAATGGAATCAAGTCTCCGCAGCAATGTTCCAACATCTAGTGAAAAGTATTCCAAGAAAAGTCGAGGCTAAAATTTGATTTGATTTGAACTCCATATTAATGTCCATGATTTTGGAATGAGATGTCCAACAAGCAGGTGTCCCCATACTTTGACCATGTAGTGTATTTAGCATCGGCCTATTGCAATCCCACAAGAGTAGAGGCTGTTATAGCAACAAAGAGAGGACCAAGTCCATATTAATGCCCCTGATTTTGTAATGAGATGTTCGACGAGCATACTTTTGGCCATGTAGTGCATTTCTTGGTACAAGTAGGTCAACGGATGCATCTCAAATTGCATAGGGCTCTGGTCAAAAGTAGTGCACTATATAGGGAATAGGGTGCCATTTGGAACGTAGCAGGTTGAGGAACCCAGCAGCAGTATCCTTGGTATTGCTCATGTTCAGACACTGCTAAGGCCACACTGTACAATAAAAACTGCACTGGCAGCCTCTCAATTTACACATTGAATAAGTAGCAGTGATGCACTAGTTAGAGAATTCCTGGTGGCAGGCGCCAGACAAGAAAAAGGCTATGGCGTCAAGTCACTTACAAAATGAAAAAAGTTTAGGTTCCTTAATGTTGCTGCTTGTGATCATGAAATGTTATTGAGTGCTCCTGATGCCTTCCATCTAATTCATCTGAACACATTGACTGTCAGATATTAGAGATTAGAAATGTGACATTAAATGTGATATGTAATTACAGAGAATAGCACTGTTCTTGCTATTGGACATGTTAGCCTATGTTAGCCCGTTAGCCTATGGCCGTCTACTTCAATCACACACACATGAATAGTCGGACAGTACATTTTTTATCCTGACTCAATGACAAACAGCACTCTCTCCTCAGTCTTCTTTATAAAACATCCTGCATCGGATTCATTTCCAGAATTGCTGCTTGTATCAAAGGTCCAGTTTGGGGCCGGCAGTCAAGCTATTTGCTGGTACAGGCCCTTCTGTTCAGATACCATCCAGCTGGCAAGGCACAGGGCTTGTATGTGGTCCAGTTCAACCTCCATCGCTGCTTGCCTGTCTGCCGTGACCATGGGCTTATAGGGATTGGCCCGCTGAGGGCCCAAACCTTATGTCCTCTGCCCCAATTAGACAGAGGCTGGTTGGTTGATTCAGCCAACTGTCTTTGGGAGAGAACCACAGTCTCCTATGTTACTGTCAACCCATTATCATCTCTCTCTCCGTCTCTCCGTATGCCGTACTTGGCTATGTTTGTCCTTTTTGCAATGTTGTTTGACTAATATTTTCAAGCTCTAGAAGTTAATGAACAGGTTGTGGTCTTTCATTGTAGCCACCAGCTACTGTTTAGCGTACTGTGCCAGTGTGATGGCAAACAATCGAAGCTAATCAAGGATGTGCTTTTCACTTTTCTTGGACTTGTCATGAGTGTTTGGCTTCTATTTTTCACTCTGGTGGGTGCCCTACAATGAGTCTATGTTTTGGCTTCTTATCGCTCCACAATTCAAAACACTTTCAGACAGAGTTGTGGACTCGAGTCACATGACTTAGACTCGAGTCACAAATTGTATTACTTGAGACTCAATTTGATAGAAAATAAAATAACTTAAAATAACTTGCTATAATAAATAAATATGCAGCTCCAAAAATTGTTTGGCGATCAAGAATATGAACTGCTCACCAATAATGGGGCAACAATTACTAGCATAGGCCTACTGGTCTTTTGGTATGTAACAATTGCTTGAAACTGCTAATTTACTTATGAAGCTTGAATTTTGATTTTTTTTGTTCAAATGAGTTATTACTTTGGCGAAGATGCACCATAGGAGTGGAGAGTGCTTCTTTCTCTTGTTTAAACATGTTTGCTGCTGCTTTTACACGTTTAATGAATAGGTCCTATGTGGTAAATCTACATTCCATTTAATACTACAATAATTGTTGCGTTTTATCATTCCATCCCCGTGCTGTTTATTCCAACACGTAGTTATTTGTGTTTCATGTTTGATAGACCTAAAATACATTTTCCTTTTATAGCCAACCATTTCTAACCCTGCTCTGAGTGGGCACAATGTTTATTGTGCACATGAATGTTCGCAAAATACTTTTTATTCAATGTATGGTTTCCTTTGTTCATATTTCCTGGGTTATGTCAGAGTTCCATGTGTCTCTGTCAATTTGGATGTGTGTAATAGGAGCACGCTCACCTCAGTGCGCATAGAAATAGGCTGCTGGTTCTGCTTTTCTTTTCTTAGTCAACTTTGTGTTCTTTTTCTTTGTGTTCTTGAACATAGCACTGTTTCTTTGTGTTCTGGAACGTAGCACTGTCTTTCATTTTTTTGTTCATTGATTTCACCTGTGTTCGTTTCTCACCTGGGCTCATCAGCTCCCTATATTCAGTTCAGTTCTTTCAGTTTGTATGGTTGTGAGGTATTGTTTGTTTTTGACTGCCTATCTGCTTGACCATTGCCTGCGACCACGATTCCTGCGAATCTACACCTTTTTCTCCCTGAGTATTCATTACAGCTACGTGGCCTGCACTCCACACTTTGGAGTCAGAACTTTGAATAAGAGAAAATGATTGTTGCATGTTGTTGATATATCGTTAGGTCTGATTAAGACGAATGTAACAATAGATGTGGAAATTGCCTTTTACATTGTATAACCAGTTTACTGGTTGTAATTGTATTGGCCTGGGGACCAAGTGCTTATATTATGTAGGCCTACAGTACCTGTGTGAGGTCCTGTTAGACAGGTTCCATTTGGTTTCTCAAGGGGAGGCTGTACAGTCTTGCCCTCTACCAGTGTCCGTTCAGATAGGACAGGTTGATACAGAGGTTATTTATTTTGGGCTATTGCGGGTGTATGTTTGGTAAAGCTACTTGTATATTTTGTATGACATGGATCAACAAGATCTGTAAATAAATGTACACTCTGAGCTAGTCAACCTGCCTTGCCTTCTGCTGGTGTCATGGCCTTATGACTGCTACATGTCCCTATTTTACAATTAAACAAAAGAATGAAAAGGGCTGTCTGGTAGGCTCAATAAATAGACACAGTTTTGTAGTTGAACAAGTCGTTGCATGTATAGATTTTGTTTTTACTTGACTTGAGACTTGACTTAAACTTGTGACTCAACTTGACTTGCTCTTAGAATGTACAACTTGGACTTGACCCGTTCTATTTGGGACTCGACTTGAGACTCGAACCTTGAGACTTGCTTGTGACACCGAATAATAGTGACTTGGTCCCACCTCTGCTTGAGGATATTGTGTTACAGTATGTTAATGCAGTTATTCCTGATTACTCAGGAGTTAGCCAAGTCTGCTGTCCACTGAAGAAGCAGTCTGCTGTAAGAAGGTGGTAAAGAGCTGCCTTCTGACTTTTCTTGGTTGGCTATAACTCCCAGCTTTTCTTGGTTGGCTATAACTCCCAGCTTTTCTTGGTTGGCTATAACTCCCAGCTTTTCTTGGTTGGCTATAACTCCCAGCTTTTCTTGGTTGGCTATAACTCCCAGCTTTTCTTGGTTGGCGATAACTCCCAGCTTTTCTTGGTTGGCGATAACTCCCAGCTTTTCTTGGTTGGCTATAACTCCCAGCTTTTCTTGGTTGGCTATAACTCCCAGCTTTTCTTGGTTGGCTATAACTCCCAGCTTTTCTTGGTTGGCTATAACTCCCAGCTTTTCTTGGTTGGCTATAACTCCCAGCTTTTCTTGGTTGGCTATAACTCCCAGCTTTTCTTGGTTGGCTATAACTCCCAGCTTTTCTTGGTTGGCTATAACTCCCAGCTTTTCTTGGTTGGCTATAACTCCCAGCTTTTCTTGGTTGGCTATAACTCCCAGCTTTTCTTGGTTGGCTATAACTCCCAGCTTTTCTTGGTTGGCTATTTCTTGGTTGGCTATAACTCCCAGCTTTTCTTGGTTGGCGATAACTCCCAGCTTTTCTTGGTTGGCTATAACTCCCAGCTTTTCTTGGTTGGCTATAACTCCCAGCTTTTCTTGCCACCTCAAAGGTGGCAGGGAAAAAAGATCATGCGATGCAAAATAGTACAGCAGATGTGTGGAAAGCCATTTCCTCCTCTGAGGAATTGGGATTATGTTTTAAACTTTGCCAAATGATGCCTCACTAAGTATTAATTAGAAGCGTTTTAGCTTCCGGACATGGCAGTCTGGCTCTGAATATTCTGTAAGGAAAGATGCAGTACAGCATTCTGTAAATGCTCATATCACTGCTTTAGGACCGGTGCTGGCCTTATATCTTACACTAATGACAATAATCTTCCCTAATAAAACTTGCTGTTTCCCCTCCAACTGACTTTGTTGTCCCTTGTGATAGGGTTGGGAGGAGGTAAGATGAAGCCCAAATAGCTGATAAAGTTGTATGCGTTTCTAATGGCTTGTCTTAATCTCAGCCTCTGGTGCCAATTTACCATCTGAGTGCCGTGCCTCCACCGAGGGAGCTTAACTTCAGAGTGAAGGAGGGAAATGCTGGAAAATAATGTATGATATCCAACTCACTCAGCTACCATTTAAGGGGTTTATAGGGAAAGAACAGTACAAACATGCCTAAGCACACTGACCTATCACTACAACTGTAATACTGTATTCTGTAGTTAGACAAGTGTTTGACAATATTGGCTATAGGTTATAGCTATGTCAGTCATAGTCAGGGGTGGAAGTAGAGTACATTTCTTCCTGGTACGGGACCTGCTAAATGTGCACGCGCTTGCGTGTAATTCATTCAGTAGGATCTCTGTGGGCCTAGTCGTAAATGTAATACATTTTAAAAGTTAAATGGCATATCTGTTCATGGTGTTTTCATCTGATCATCAGACAATCACTTCAAAGTTCTCCTTTACCAGGCTACCTGTGCACGTTCATCCACTCGTAGCATATCTCCAGCCTCCAAACAGTGGTGAATGGAAAGAGATCTGTTACAAAAAAACAAAGTGTAATGACCTTTGGCGATTGTCATTAGGCCAGAATTTGTGTCCACTGCTGTACGCGCGCGTCTCGGTGTTAGTCACTCATCTCTGCTTTGGCAAAATGTCAGTGTTCTAGTCGAACCACATCACATTTTGGAGCTTAGGCTATACCACCAGTTTTCAAGTCCATTCGCACATCGTTCATGCCTCTGACATGCGGTAATGATTAATCATGGTGTAATAGCTTACAGTTTTATTCATATTTTGTTTTAATTCTTGTGATAATTAAATGTTTTGCCGATACGGGACACCCACTATTTATTTTGCCGGTACCGCCTTTCTTTAATCCCTGGTCATAGTTGTGAAATATATTGTAATCAAACAGCCTAGTCACCATCACTCTTTATTGGTTTTGTCTGTCCTTGGTCCACTCTGTAGTCAGTCATTGTGTGGCGTCTTAAATCGCACCCGAATGGAGCCCTATGGGACCTGGTCAAAAGTAGTGCACTAAATAGGGAATAGGGTTAGGGTTCCATTTCCACTCAGCCGTCTTTCTACTACTACTACGTTAAGGGGGTTGCAGGCAGCATTCGCTCTGTGGTGCTCTAGATGTAGTGAGAGGAAACAACACCATTTCACAGAGGTTTGCTCCTGGGCTGGATAGAGATTGTCGGGAAATAGAGGAGATCACAAGAGAGAAGCTATAGAGTTTCACAGCCAGCCCTGAGAAAGAAGTACCTACCCGGCCAGAGGAGAGGCATAGCTGAGGAGATGAGTGTACGGCCACTTCATCACTTCCCTTGTTTTTCCTTCTTTACGACCCTCTTTCTTTCCAGTCTGCTGCTCTCATTTTGTGTCAATCAATCACTGAGTATGTTTGTCCTGCTGTTTATCAATCTACACACCACTGCACCTCTCCAATATGGGCCCCAAAATGTTTAAATTAAGCTGATATAAGCTAAGCATTGTCAGAGTTTATTATTTGCAGGGCTTTGATTAGGACCCTAATCCAACACACATTTGGTTAAAAGTCTATGTAAGCGTAATAGTCTCACCCCTGGCTAATAACTCCAATTTTGTTCTTTTAAGTTGAGTGTTATTGTGGATGGCAGTTGTTTGATTGTCACTCACCTGAATATGGAAATGTGTTTGATGTCTTTTATAATGCATTTTCTTCTTCTATCAATGTCCGCCACCTCTCTTAGAGTTTCAGCATTCCCTGTGGTATTTGCAATACATGCCGTTTGAATAGTGCTTTGATTCAGCATCTCAGTTATGTTATTAACTTAATTTCCTGCCAGTAAGAGCCAGTTTGGGATTTATTTACCACCTGAACACTGCATCTAAACCAGAATGTTTTAATCCGCTTTGAAAACAGGGTTGTCAATTGGGTATGGCAGTCGCTATACCCTAGCTCTACAGCAACAATTTCAAATAGGCTACAAAAATCATTCCAATCTTGAATAAAAGGCAAATGCAGTTTAGCAGTAATAGTTGGCAGGTTTTAAGACCATGCGGACTCCTCCGCGGGGCGGGCTGGCTTTAGAGCCATGGAGCTGATGCAGCTGCAGTGAACAGCCCGACTTTCTTTTAAAAGTCCGGATGTGGAAGATGACTGTAGATGGCCAAGTAACTGCTGTTTGACTTCTTAGGGGAATGAAGCTAAAGTAGCCAAGGTGATAATGGCTAGAGTAAATAAATGTAGCTTGTTTTTGCTGTTCTCCAAATTGCATTTTAGAGTTTTAAAATTGTGTTTTTATGCAGTAAATTAACTTCAACGTTATAACTCGCCCGAAATGACGCCACTGTTTGAAACAGACATGTTGGCTACCTGAGAGTCCAGTCTAACTATTATGTTAAGATGTTTACAACTAATTGTTGCCTTTTTCAGAGGGATTTGACTGCAAATGGTCAAAGGACCTTTTCATGTAGGAAAAAACTCAACTTTTCACAGCCATCTAATCAAGGAGGAATGAATAGCATTGTCCCGTTGTACAGCACAGCATCATATCAAAGGGATGTGTTGATGCTGAGATCCGGTTAGGTTACCTATAGAGGTGGATATAGCTCTAGCCTCTCTCCTTCTCTCTCTATCTCTCTCTGGGGCCTGTCTGCATTATGTGTCCATGGCTCTCTCTCTCCCTTTCTTTCTCTATCCCTATCGCTCTCGGTCTTTGTGTGTCTCACACACATTCTCTCTCTGTGGCTCCACATGAAAGAGCATGTTGACTGGGGGGAAGGCAGCTGGCGGTCTGAAACAAAAGGAGCCTTCTATATCCCCTTAGTCTCTTTCAGCTGCCTCTTTTGTAGCCCGGGCTCCAGCCTGTTTGGAAATCAAATCTGTATCACTGGCCATAGAGAAGATGGAATCCGGTTGCCAGGGTCTTATCGTAGTGAAATGCAAAAACTCAATTAATGCAGGATGGAGCTGAATCAGGGCCCATGGCGAGGGTTCAATCCCAGAATGCACCTGGGCTGACATCCCTCGCCGGCTTCTCTAGCCTAATCGCCGTCTTTAGCCTATTCCACATTTATGCTTACTGACAAATTCCCTGTAAACATACAGTATTCTCATTATGGCAAATGTGGTTCTATCGAGGACAAATATTTATTTGTGATGGCAAGATTCACTGCTTGTCAGATGTTCATCATCATCACCTCTATCCACATCCGTATTTACATTTCTGCTTACTGACACATTGCTTGTCAATGTACAGTATTCTCAAATCACATACGTGTTTCGGGGACTAACGTTGGTTAATCATCATTACCATCATCATTGGTGTCATCATCACCACCATCCACATCAATATGTGCTGGAATATGTTCAAATTAAATGTACAGTGGCAGTCAAACGTTTGGACACACCTACTCATTCCAGGTATTTTCTTTATTTTTACTATTTTCTACATTGTAGAATAATAGTGAAGACATCAACACTATGAAAGAACACATATGGAGTCATGTAGTAGACAAAAAAAGTGTTAAACAAATTAACATATATGTTATATTTAAGATTCTTCAAAGTAGCCACCATTTGCCTTGATGACAGCTTTGCACACTCTTGGCATTCTCTCAACCAGCTTCTCCTTTGTTGTTACGACTCAGCAGGCACTCCAATTTTTATTTTGGAAATCATAGAGAGATACAGTGGGGCAAAAAAAGTATTTAGTCAGCCACCAATTGTACAAGTTCTCCCACTTAAAAAGATGAGAGAGGCCTGTCATTTTCATCATAGGTACACTTCAACTATGACAGACAAAATGAGAAGAAAAAAATCCAGACAATCACATTGTAGGATTTTTAATTAATTTCTTTGCAAATTATGGTGGAAAATAAGTATTTGGTCAATAACAAAAGTTTATCTCAATACTTTGTTATATACCCTTTGTTGGCAATGACAGAGGTCAAACGTTTTCTGTAAGTCTTTACAAGGTTTTCACACACTGTTGCTGGTATTTTGGCCCATTTCTCCATGCAGATCTCCTCTAGAGCGGTGATGTTTTGGGGCTGTTGCTGGGCAACACGCACTTTCAACTCCCTCCAAAGATTTTCTATGGGGTTGGGATCTGGAGACTGGCTAGGCCACTCCAGGACCTAGAAATGCTTCTTACGAAGCCACTCCTTCGTTGCCCGGGCGGTGTGTTTGGGATCATTGTCATGCTGAAAGACCCAGCCACGTTTCATCTTCAATGCCCTTGCTGATTGAAGGAGGTTTTCACTCAAAATGTCACAATACATGGCCCCATTCATTCTTTCCTTTACACGGATCAGTTGTCCTGGTCCCTTTGCAGTTTCCACACCCATGCTTCACAGTGGGTATAATGTTCTTTGGATGCAACTCAGCATTCTTTGTCCTCCAAACATGACGAGTTGAGTTTTTACCAAAACGTTAGATTTTGGTTTCATCTGACCATATGACATTCTCCCCATCTTCTTCTGGATCATTCAAATGCTCTCTAGCAAACTTCAGACGGGCCTGGACATGTACTGGCTTAAGCAGGGGGACACGTCTGGCGCTGCAGGATTTGAGTCCCTGGCGGCGTAGTGTGCTACTGATGGTAGGCTTTGTTACTTTGGTCCCAGCTCTCTGCAGGTCATTCACTAGGTCCCCCCGTGTGGTTCTGGGATTTTTGCTCACCGTTCTTGTGATCATTTTGACCCCTCGGGGTGAGTTCTTGCGTGGAGCCCCAGATCGAGGGAGATTATCAGTGGTCTTGTATGTCTTCAATTTCCTAATAATTGCTCCCACAGTTGATTTCTTCAAAACAAGCTGCTTACCTATTGCAGATTCAGTCTTCCCAGCCTGGTGCAGGTCTACAATTTTGTTTCTGGTGTCCTTTGACAGCTCTTTGGTCTTGGCCATAGTGGAGTTTGGAGTGTGACTGTTTGAGGTTGTGGACAGGTGTATTTTATACTGATAACAAGTTCAAACAGGTGCCATTAATACAGGTAACGAGTGGAGGACAGAGGAGCCTCTTAAAGAAGAAGTTACAGGTCTGTGAGAGCCAGAAATCTTGCTTGTTTGTAGGTGACCAAATACTTATTTTCCACCATAATTTGCAAGTAAATTCATTAAAAATCCTACAATGTGATTTTCTGGATTTTTTTCCCTCATTTTGTCTGTCATAGTTGAAGTGTACCTATGATAAAAATTACAGGTCTCTCTCATCTTTTTAAGTTGGAGAACTTGCACATTGAACAACACATCAGCTGTATGTGACCAGGCTAAAAAACATTTCCAAGCCAAACCATGTCATAACCGCTACACACAGCCTACATCGTTGTCACCATATTAGCTAAAGTAGCATCCTAGTCAACATAGCACGCGTTCCAGCAGGTATATCTCACTTGTCACCCCTAAAGCCAATTCCTCCTTTGACCGCCTCTCCTTCCAGTCCTCTGCTGCCAATTATTGGAACGAACTACAAAAATCTCTGAAACTGGAAACACTTATCTCCCTCACTAGCTTTAAGCACCAGCTGTCAGAGCAGCTCACAGATCACTGCACCTGTACATAGCCCATCTATAAATATCCCAAACAACTACCTCTTCCCCTACTGTATTTATTTATTTATTTATTTAGCTCCTTTGCACCCCAGTATTTCTACTTTGCACACTCATCTACTCTCAAATCTACCCTTCCAGTGTTTTAATTGCTATATTGTATTTACTTCGCCACCATGGCCTATTTATTGCCTTTACCCCCCTTATCTCACCTCATTTGCTCACATTGTATATAGATTTATTTTTCTACTGTATTATTGACTGTATGTTTGTTTTACTCCATGTTCAACTCTGTGTTGTTATATGTGTCGAACTGCTTTGCTTTATCTTGGCCAGGTCGCAGTTGTAAATGAGAACTTGTTCTCAACTTGCCTACCTGGTTAAATAGAGGTGAAAAAATAGCTAATAGAACTACTGTCATAGCCAGCTAGCTAACATAGCATCCCTCTGTTTGAGCCGGGTGTTTGAGTAACTAAACCAGCCAGCTGCATTTGCTAGCTAAGTAAGGGAAACGGAGAAAAAAATGACACTCCCTCTTGCTTCTCCTTCATTTTTGAAGAAATTAAGCTCTGATAGGTTGAAGGAGTTGTGATAATTACTGTGTAAGTCTATGGAAGGGGGTGAGAACTCCAGCTACACCATGGTGCTATGCTACAGAGTGCTGTTGAGGCCTCTGTAGACCTTCATTCATTATTTGGTGACGTGAATATATTTAGTATAGTTTTATCTAAAAAGGATAACTTTTTCAATGTTTTACCATTTTTATTTTTATGAAATTCACTGATTTATGAATACCCTTCCTCCTCATAGGAGCCTCCACCGAGTCTGACTTCCTCTCTCTTTTTAGTAAATTACATTACTCAGACTATAGAATTACCTATAGAAATGTAATAGGATCTTTGTGACTCAGACACTCAGCTGATGCTTATTCTCATGAGGCCAAGTCAGGAAGAAAAAAGTGCCGTTACACATTCATTGCCCTGTCATGACACTTTCCAACAAACGCTGAAAGAAAGGATCAGACGTAATAATAGTGTTTAGCCTACCTCAAACGTGCCACAATCAATTCTTGCAAAATAACACACACTGTAGTTAACAGATGGACGCCATCATTTTCCATGATGCTGACAGTTATGGCCTATTTTGATGAAATTGCACCTGCTGTTGTAGTATTTGAGTGGTTCAGGGATCGTTGGCTTTGGACTGGCTGGGGAGTGAGGGAGATGGGGGAGCAGGGATGCGTCCCAAATGTCAGCCTATTTTCCTATATAGTGCACCACATTTGCCCAGAGCCCTATGGGCCCTTGTCAAAAGTAGTGCACTATATAGGGGGAAGGGTGACATTTGAGATGCAGTGCAGACTTCTATAGAGACAGACAGAGATTGTGGTGACAGACCCCAGGTGCCTCAGACTCCCCCATGGAAGAGCCAGTCTGTCAATTTACCTCCTGGTGAGCAGGTGGATATCCCCTCATGTCGGAGACGTGTCTGCCACTTGCCCCCGAGTGTTTGTTTGTTTGTTGGATGGATGGATGTCTCTCTCTCTCTCTCTCTCTTGCTCTCGCTCTCGTTCTCTGTCTCTCTCTCTCTCATTACATATTTTCTGGTAGAGTACTTTGTCCTGATATTTTCCTGCATCCCACATTAGGCATAGGCACACACGTTTACGTGAATGGCAATGCCCCTTAAGCCAATACTATGTTGGCAAGCTCTCCATAACCCAATAATCCAGGCCCACCACTGCAGGAGTTTGTTTCTAAACACGGAGCCTTTGAAGTAGTCAGTCATTTTGGGACTAGATGTGTTTGAAATTCTAACTTTGAATAACTTTGAATACCCTTAAGCACAGTCTTGCATTAAAAACTTGCATTAAAAACCACGGTCTGATAGGAGGTTGGTTGGAAGAGGGGATTTTGGAAGTGATAGAGGTTAAAGAAGAGTGCGAGAACAGTTTGGCTCTTGGATTGAGGTAAATATAAATGTTGGTCGGGATAAAGAGTATTAAACTTACATTATTAGAATCCACTGTATCAGCCTCCACTTCCATGAGTATCATTTGAATGGTGGTTGTACTAAATTCGGTGCAGACAACCATCATCCCAGTAGACCCCTTACTGTCTACCCCCCAGCTCCAGTCCACATGACATGTGTTGCCCTGGTATCATCATGGGTGTTGTTAGGAGGGAAGCTACTGTTGGGGGTTATCTACTGGCCACTGTGCCCTGCTGCCCGCCTGTCGTTGGCCCTGTAAGGGCCTGGGGGTCAGGGCAGATTAGTATGTGAAAAGCCTGTCCCAGAGGCACTGCCTGGCACGGCCAGATCTGCCCGCCACAGGTCACAATTCAGCTGTCTAATCAGGCGTAGCCAAAACAACACATTTATCACACACTCTTCTGTCCTCCTCTGCCCTCTTTTTCTCATTCTGTCTATCCTCTGGTTGCCCGGCTGCAAGGGTGCAGCATTGTTACATCCTTCCTCCATCTGCTTCTCCTGCCATCCCGTCACTCCTCCCCCTCTGCCATGCTTCATCTGTCCCACCCTGCACCATACCGACAGGATGTCCCTCTACACATCAGAGATCTACCCTCGTGATAATAGTCTAGCAGTATCACCAACAGGGCCCTTGTGGGCACTGCTTACCAGTGTACTATCGACCCATAGAACTGGTAGTTTGGGCCTAGTTGTCTAAACTCTGGCCTCATGATCCCCCTCTGGTACTGAACAAAAATCTCATCTGAATTTGAAGAAAGTACATTTTGCAGAGAGACTGAGCAACAGCTTCTATCGCCAAGCCATCAGACTGTTAAACAGTCACCACAAGTCGGCGGAAGGCGGAAGAAATGGCAACAGTTTTACAGGAGCGTATAACCAATTGTGCTATGTGTTTTTTTCATGTTATTTGTAACTTATTTTGAACATAATGTTTCTGCCACCGTATCTTACGGCAAAAAAAGAGCTTTTGGATTTCAGGACAGCGATCACTCACCTCGGA
This sequence comes from Oncorhynchus tshawytscha, assembly GCF_018296145.1. Taxonomy (NCBI): domain Eukaryota; kingdom Metazoa; phylum Chordata; class Actinopteri; order Salmoniformes; family Salmonidae; genus Oncorhynchus; species Oncorhynchus tshawytscha. The sequence continues at coordinate 23,077,170 of NC_056456.1, read as the reverse complement.
TAAGACAAAGATTTTTTCTTCAACAAGCAGGATGCCCAGGATGTACTTCGAACTCCCGACAAGGCCACATCCCTGTCATTGGCAAGAGAAAGGGACGCAGGTACAGAGGACACAGAGTGGGGTGCCTCATAAGGCTCTGCAGACGGCAAGTGGGAAAGCTGCCATTACTGTCAGTATTACTCGCCAACATACAATCATTGGACAATTAGACGAGGTACGATCACGAATATCCTAACAACGGGACATCAGAAACTGTAACATCTTATGTTTCACGGAATCGTGGCTGAATGATGACATACTTTATTTACTTTATACTTTATGGATATTCATGGACATGGATATTCAGCTAGCGGTATATACGCTGCACTGGCTAGACTGATAAGACGAGGTGGGGCGGTCTGTGCATATTTGTAAACAACAGCTGGTGCACGACATCTAAAGAAGTCTCTAGATTTTGCTCGCCTGATGTAGGGTATCTTATGATAAGCTGTAGACCACACTATTTGCCAAGAGAGTTTTCATCAATACTTTTCTTGGCTGTTTATTTACCACAACAGACGGATGCTCGTACTAAGACCGCACTCAGTCAGCTGTATAAGGAAATAAGCAAATAGGAAACCACTCAGCCAGAGGCGGTGCTCCTAGTGGCCGGGAACTAATGCAGGGAAATTTAAATCAGTTTTACCTCACTTCTATCAACATGTTAAATGTGCAACCAGAGGAAAAAAATTCTAGATCACATGTACTCCACACACAGAGACACATACAAAGCTCTCCCTCACCCTCCATTTGGTAAATCTGACCACAATTCTATCCACCTGATTCCTGCTTACATGCAAAAATTTATGCAGGAAGCACCAGTGACTCGGTCTATTAAAAAGTGGTCAGATCAAGCAGATGCTAAACTACAGGACTGTTTTGCTAGCACAGACTGGAACATGTTCTGGGATTCTTATGATGGCATTGAGGAGTACAGCACATCAGTCACTGGCTTTATCAATAAGTGCGTCAATGACGTCGTCCCCACGGTGACTGTATGTACATACACCAACCAGAAGCCATGGATCACTGGCAACATTCGCACTGAGCTAAAGGGTAGAGCTATTGTTTTCAAGATGCGGGACCCTGAAGCTTATAAGAAATCCTGCTATGCCCTCCGACGAACCATCAAACAGGCAAAGCGTCAATACAGGGCTAAGATTGAATCGTACTACACCGGCTACGACGCTCATTTTATGTGACGGGCATTACAGACTACAAAAGGGAAACACAGCCGTGAGATGCCCAGTGACACGAGCCTACCAGACGAGCTAAATCACTTCTATGCTCGCTTCGAGGCAAGCAACACTGAGGCATGCATGAGAGCATCAGCTGTTCCGGACGACTGTGTGATCACGCTCTCCATAGCCGACGTGAGTAAGACCTTTAAACAAGTCAATATTCACAAGGCTGCGGGGCCAGACGGATAACCAGGATGTGTGCTCCGGGAATGTACTGACCAACTGCAAGTATCTTCACTGACATTTTCAACATGTCCCTGATTGAGTCTGTAATACCAACATGTTTCAAACAGATCACCATAGTCCCTGTGCCCAATAACACCAAGGCAACCTGCCTAAATGACTACAGGCCTGTAGCACTCACGTCCTTAGCCATGAAGTGCTTTGAAAGGCTGGTAATGGCTCACATTAACACCATTATCCCAGAAATCCTAGACCCACTCCAATTTTCATACCCCCCAAACAGATCCACAGATGATGCCATCTCTATTGCACTCCACACTGCCCTTTCCCACCTGGACAAAAGGATCACCTACATGAGAATCCTATTAATTGACTACAGCTCAGTGTTCAACACCATAGTTCCCTCAAAGCTCATCACTAAGCTAAGGATCCTGGGACTAAACACCTCCCTCTGCAACTGGATCCTGGATTTCCTGACGGGCCGCCCCCAGGTGGTGAGGGTATATAGCAACACATCCACCACATTGATCCTCAACACTGGAGCCCCTCAGGGGTGCGGGCCCAGTCCCCCCCTGTACTCCCTGTTTACCCACAACTGCATAGCCAGGCACGACACCAACACCATTAAGTTTTCAGATGACACAACAGCCTGATCACTCACAACGACGAGACAGCCTATAGGGAGGAGGTCAGAGACTGGGTCGGATGGTGCCAGAATAACAACCTATCCCTCAACATAATCAATACAAAGGAGATGATTGTGGACTACAGGAAAAGGAGGACCGAGCACGACCCCATTCTCATCGACAGGGCTGTAGTGGAGCAGGTTGAGAGGTTCAAGTTCCTTGGTGTCTACATCACCATCAAACTATCATGGTCCAAACACACCAAGACAGTTGTGAAGAAGGCACGACAAAGCCTATTCCCCATCAGGAAACTAAAAGATCTGTCATGGGTCCTGAGATCCTCAAAAGGTTCTTCAGCTGCAACATCATGAGAATCCTGACTGGTTATATCACTGCCTGGTACGGCAACTGCTCGGCCTCCGACCGCAAAAGGCACTACAGAGAATAGTGCGTACGGCCGCGTATATCACTGGGGCTAAGCTGCCTGCCATCCAGTACCTATATAATAAATTCATAAAAAATCCTACAATGTGATTTTCTGGGTTTTTTCTCTCTCATTTTGTCTGTCATAGTTGAAGTGTACCTATGATGAAAATTACAGGCCTCTCTCATCTTTTTAAGTGGGAGAACTTGCACAATTGGTGGCTGACTAAATACTTTTTTGCCCCACTGTATACAGAGAAAAGAGTCAGCCCGAGAATTGAACCCTGTGGTACCGGACAACAGGCCCTCTGATTTGACACACTGAACTCTATCAGAGAAGTAGTTGGTGATCCAGGCGAGGCAGTCATTTGAGAAACCAAGGCTATTGAGTCTGCCGATAAGAATGTGGTGATTGACAGAGTCGAAAGCCTTGGCCAGGTCGATGAATATGGCTGCACAGTAATGTCTCTTATCGATGGCGGTTATGATATCGTTTAGTACCTTGAGCTTGACTGAGGAAACCAGATTGCATAGCGGAGAAGTTACGGTGGGATTCGAAATGGTCGGTAATCTGTTTATGTGCGGTGTCAGAGGAAGGCCCCTAAATATTGACAAGGACCCCAGCCAGCCCAGTCATAGACTGTTCTCTCTACTACCGCATAGCAAGCGGTACCGGAGCTCCAAGTCTAGGAACAAAAGGCTTCTCAACAGCTTTTACCCCCAAGCCATAATACTCCTGAATAGGTAATCAAATGGCTACCCAGACTATTTGCATTGTCCCGCCCCCCCACCTCAAAACCCTCTTTTACGCTGCTGTTACTCTCTGTTTATCATATATGCATAGTCACTTTAACAATATGTACATGTATATACTACCTCAATTAGCCTGACTAACCGGTGCCTGTATATACAGTTGAAGTCGGAAGTATTCACAATTCCTGACATTTAATCCTAGTAAAAATTCCCTGTTTTTGGTCAGTTAGGATCACCATTTATTTTAAGAATGTGAAATGTCAGAATAATAGTAGACAGAATTACTTATTTTAGCTTCTATTTATTTCATCACATTCCCAGTGGGTCAGAAGTTTACATACACTTAATTACTATTTGGTAGCATTGCCTTTAAATTGTTTAACTTGGGTCAAACGTTTCAGGTAGCCTTCCACAAGCTTCCTACAATAAGTTGGGTGAATTTTGGCCCATTCCTCCTGACAGAGCTGGTGTAACGGAGTCAGATTTGTAGGCCTCCTTGCTCGCACACGCTTTTTCAGTTCTGCCCACAAATTTTCTATAGGATTGAGGTCAAAGCATTGTGATGGCCATTCAAATACCTTGACTTTGTGGTCTTTAAGCCATCTTGCCACAACTTTAGAAGTATGCTTAGGGTCATTGTCCATTTGGAAGACCCATTTGCGACCAAGCTTTAAATTCCTGACTGATGTCTTGACATATTGCTTCAATAATTTTCCATCCTCATGATGCCATCTATTTTGTGAAGTGCACCAGTCCCTCCTGCAGCAAAGCACCCCGACAACATGATGCTGCCAATCCCGTGCTTCACGGTTAGGATGGTGTTCTTCGGCTTGCAAGCCTCCCCCTTTTTACTCCAAACATAACGATGGTCATTATGGCCAAACAGTTCTATTTTTGTTTCATCAGACCAGAGGACATTTCTCCAAAAGGTACGATCTTTGTTCCCATGTGCAGTTGCAAACCGCAGTCTGGCTTTTTTATGGCAGTTTTGGAGCAGTGGCTTCTTCCTTGCTGAGCGGCCTTTCAGGTTATGTCGATATAGTACTTGTTTTACTGTGGATATAGATTATTTTGTACATGTTTCCTCCAGCATCTTGACATGGTCCTTTGCTGTTGTTCTGGGATTGATTTTCACTTTTCACACCAAAGTACGTTAATCTCTAGGAGACAGGAGACAGACGTCTCCTTCCTGAGCGGTATGATGGCTGCGTGGTCCCATGGTCCCATTGTTTGTATAGATGAATGTGGTACCTTCAGGTATTTGGAAATCCCAAGGATGAACCAAGGATGAACCAAATTTGTTTAGGTCTACAATTATTTTTCTGAGGTCTTGGCTGATTTCTTTTGATTTTCGCATGGAACTGAGTTTGAAAGTAGACCTTGAAATACATCCACAGGTACACCTCCAATTGACTCAAATGATGTCAATTAGGCTATCAGAAGCTTCTAAAGCCATGACATAATTTTCTGGAATTTTCCGAGCTGTTTAAAGGCACAGTCAATTTAGTGTATGTAAACTTCTGACCCACTGGAATTGTGATACAGTGAATTATAAGTAAAATAATCTGTCTGTAAACAATTGTTGGAAATATTAATTGTGTCATGCACAAAGTAGATGTTCTAACCGACTTGCCAAAACTATAGTTTGTTAACAAGAAATGTGTGGAGTGGTTGAAAAACAAGTTTTAATGACTTCAACCTATGTGTAGGTAAACTTCCGACTTCAACTGTAGCCTCGCTACTGTTATAGCCTTGCTACTGTATATAGACTCGCCACTGTTATTTTTCATGATCTTTTTAACATGGTTGTTTATATATTTTTTTACTTATCTATTGTTTACCTAATACTTTTTTTTTTTACTTAAACACTGCCCTGTTGGTTCGGGCCTGTAAGTAAACATTTCACTGTAAGGTCTACACCGGTTGTATTCGGTGCACATGACAAATACATTTCATTTCATACATTTCAAATACATTTCACATGACAATACATACATTTCACGTGTGTATAAAGAATGGTCCACCACCCGAAGGAAATCCGTGGGAAGCAGTGGAGTCAATATGGGCCAGCATCCATGTGAAACACTGTCGACACCTTGTAGAGTCCATGCCCGACGAATTGATGCTGTTCTGAGTGCACTGTTCACTTCAATAATGTTTACTTGCTGTTTAAATGTTTTATTGCTTGGTATTACTGCACTGTTGGAACTAGAAAACCAAAATGTTACTGCACCTGCAATAACATAGCAAATTTGTGTATACAACCAATACGATTTGATTTGCAGAGGTATGGTTGGATTGTCCTGCTTGTGTCTCGATGTGGGTAAAGGAGATTTCCAGATCTCGTGGAAACAACGTTGATTCAACCAGTGTGTGCCCCCATCCCTGACCTTGTCCTTTTCCCACCCCCTGTCCCTTTTCCCAGCCCCTATTCCTGTCCCTCATAAAGTAGTAATGGTAGCAGCCATGCACTCAACAGCAGCACTGTAGTGTTCAGGCAGGATTTGTTTCCCTCTGCTCACGCAGCGTGTTGTCTTTCACACTACATTATTTGTGTGGGTGTTATGTAAGAGCATGGCTCCAGGCTCTCAGACCACCTCAACCCTCAGCACACCACCGCACAGGAGAATAAGAGGAGGGAGAAGGGGGACAATGGGCACAGGAAGGGGGCAGGGACAGTAGAGCACTCCTTTTCTAGGGAGTTTTTCCTAGCTACCTTGCTTCTACATCTGCATTGCTTGCTGTTTGGTGTTTTAAGCTTTGTTTAGCACAACTAAACAAAGGCCTAGGTTGATATCTATTTCGCTGGGGTTCAGGCTTTTCCCCAGTGGCTGGGGATGATACTATAATCTGCTGCTCCCTCTGTCCAGAGAGAGAGAGACGCAGCGAATCTATCAGCCCACTCAATTCAGAGCCCCAACAACAGAACAGTCATGGTGGTAATGGTGCTTATTGCCAGGCTGGCTTTCAGGAGATACGGTCTGTACTACAGGAGAAGCAGAGAACTGGCTCTGTCTCAAAACCAAACCCTGTCTATCTACTGTGTTTGTATCGATAGAGCCTTATCAACCTGCAGGTCTTTCAGTAGAAACTCTTATCCAGAGTGACTTATGGGAGCAATTCGGGTTAAGTGCCTTGCTCAAGGGCAAATTAACAGATGTGCCCAGGAACCAGTGCTTTCCTGCCTCCTATTTCTCAGCTTAAGATTACCTTTTCAAGTCTATGTGTATTGAATTGGGAGCTGCCAGGTTATGGCAGTGTTTGTACTGTATTTTCCTCTCTGTGTGGCGGCAGGTAGCCTAGCAGTTAAGAGCCTTGGGCCAGTAACCGAAAGGTAGCTGGTTCGAATCCCCGAGCGGACTAGGTGAAAAAAAATCTGTCGATGTGCCCTTGAGCAAGGCACTTAACCCTAATTGCTCCCGTAACTCTACAGATTTCTTGACTGCATGCCTTTTCTCACATAAAGCAGCCAATTAAAAGTCGCTGGATCCAATCTTCCTTTGTAGTGGGATCTCTTCAAAGGGGCCATCGGTTGGAGAGATAGAGACTGAACAGGAACACGGTGGCGACAGCAACAGAGAACAGCGGTGGTATGGTGAATTTATGGAAAGGCCGAGAGGGTTGCTAATTAGGTGGCTGACCTCTGCATCTCATAAAAAGTGCCCTTTTCAATCTCTGCTGCTGCTCTGCTCTCTGTCTGAAGAATGGGCAATTATAGGATGGTGTGTACGGAAGCGCTCTGAGGGGGCACTGTTAGTGGGATCGTTGAGGAGAAGGAAAGAGAAGTAATAAGATTTAAACATCTGAATGTGTATATTGTCATGGATACTACAGGACTATGAGGGAGGGAGAGAAACAAGCACGGCCAGAGAAAATGAGGCCTCATCAGATATTAAAACTAAATTAAAGCCAAAATATGCTTCCCACAAGTGACCCAGGAGCTGCAGATTTTGTTATTTCAATATCACAAGTCTGTATCCGAGGAAAAGCAGCAAAGGACGGCTGCTGCAAATAGATGCCACACATTCAACTCCTGTAAGCAATCTTGCCCTCGTTTCTTTCCAATTACAAAGTCCAATTTTTGCACACCGTGCATCCTAGAATAGTGTGGCTATATAGCCTTCTGTATAGTGTGTGGTAAACTATAGCCTACCTGCTAATCATATTTGGATCCGTTTTGAAATAAGCTAAGTTTGTGCCTTTACTACTTCCACATTGTTATTCTGAGGTCAGGAGATCTCCCAAAGTACAGACCACGTCCCAGATAGCATAATAATGTAAGAAAGGTACTATATTGTCACTAAGATATACACACATATAGCTCTGTTAAGGTACGAACTGCAAGGGTACAATTAGTTACCTATAACTAATGGTACAATGGATGTGTCTTACAGGGTACCACTACAGTGACAAGCATTTGTACCCTTTTAAGTACAATTCTGTGCAGTATAAACCAAAAACATACTTAACAAAAATCAACCTAGATTACACCCCAGTACTGCACATTCCATAAGATTGAGCACACAGAACAGGTCAAATTAATAATACAGTACTAACATAAAGAGATCTCAACATCTTCAGTGAATGGGAGGACTTGGTAATTGGGATCTGCACTGATACTCGCTAATTATGTGATTAAAAAAGCCTGCTGTAAATTATAATCACAGTACATAAAGTCCACAGGTACAAAAGTGTTCCTTTAGAAAATTAGCCTTCTGGAAACAAAGTAAACTTTAGAAGATGAATTGAAACAAAAGAACGCTAAATACGCCCGCATGGTAATCTTCAAGCTTGGCAGGGTTGTGTTTCAGAGGAACCATGGCTCTTGACCTTCACCTCTCCCAAGTCTGTAGGGGAGTTGCAGCGATGGGACAAGGTTGGGGAGAAAAAAGTGTGAAAGTAAACATTTTAATAATCATTCACGGCCAGTTAATTTGATTACTTCAGGACCTGTCTGATAGGCTGAGATAAAACGCAAGGAATACACACTGAAAAGACAATAAAAAAGAGGAAATATAGCAAACATGTCAATAACAATTTTATGGATTTGTGTGGGTGTGTGTGTTTGTGCATATAAATGGGAGTGTGGGTGAATATGGTGGGTGAATATGAATATGTGTAGAAGAGCAGGAGAAAATGGCAGATGCATAGAGTATATGTATGTGAATGACGGAGAATGAATGAGTAAGTTGATGTATGGATGGGTGTAAATGTGTCTGAAAAGAAGGGAGGGTGGGAAAATACAGGAGGTTGGGACAAACTTGGCTTGGGTGGGTAAGGGTGGGCAAGGATGGGAGGTTGTGACAAGCTTGGCTGGTCAAGGGTCGGGTGGTAAACTGGGAGAGGGAGGTGGAGAGGGACAAGCTTGAATTGGGAAAAAGGGATGGAAGTATTTATCTATACTAAAATGTAATTGTATTTATTTTTGTGACTTGCAAACCTGCTGTAAAATGAAGAAGAGCTCTGGCAGTATTGAGTAGCTTGGATGAATTAGGTGCCCAGAGTAAACTGCCTGCTACTTTGTCCCAGATGCTAATATATGCATATAGTATAGTATATATAGTAGTAGTAGTATTGGATAGAAAACACTCTGAAGTTTCTAAAACTGTTTGAATGATGTATGTGAGTATAACAGAACTCATATGGCAGGTGAAAACCTGAGACAAATCCAACCAGGAAGTGGGAAATCTGAGGTTTGTAGTTTCATTTAAGTGATTGCCTGTCCAATATGCTGTGTCTATGGGGCCAGATTGCACTTCCCAAGGCTTCCAGCAGATGTCAACAGTTTTTAGAAGTTGTTTGAGGCTTCTATTGTGGAAGGGGGTCGAATAGGAGCTGTTTCAACGTGGACTAGGCTGTGGCCAATCAGTTGTTTACTGCGCGGTCACGCGGGCGCGCCGTTCCTTCTTTTTCCTCTGTAATGAATACGCTATTGTCCGGGTTGGAATATGATTGAAGATTTATTATGGAAGACTCTAAGGATTGATTATGAACATCGTTTGACATGTTTCAACAAACTGTAATGGAACTCTTTTGACTTTTCGTCTGGATTTTGCGCTCGCGCATTGTGCCTTTGGAATAGTGAACTAAACGCACGAACAAAACGGAGGTATTTGGACATAAATATGGACGTAATCGAACAAAACAAACCTTTCTTGTGGGAGTCCTGGGAGTGCATTCCGACGAAGATCAGCAAAAGTAAGTGAAGATTTGTAATGCTATTTATGACTTTTGTTGACTCCACAATTTGGTAACTGTATGGCTTGCTGAATGCTGTTCTCAGATGATTGAATATTGTGCTTTTGCCGCAAAGCTTTGTTGAAATCTGACACAGCGGTTGCATTAAGAACCAGTGTATCTTTAAATGTAAAACATGTATCTTTCATCAAAGTTTATGATGAGCATTTCTGTTATTCGATGTGGCTCTCTGCAATTTCTCTGGATGTTTTGTAGGCATTTCTGAACATGGCACCAATGTAAACTGAGGTTTTTGGATATAAATATGAACTTTATCGAACAAAACATACATGTATTGTGTAACAGTGAGTCCTGGGAGTGTCATCTGATGAAGATCGTCAAAGGTTAGTGATTCATTTTATCTATATTTCTGCTTTTTGTGACACCTCTCTTTGGTTGGAAAATGGCTGAATGCTTTCTGTGACTAGTTGCTGACCTAACATAATGATATGTTCTGCTTTCGCCGAAAAGCCTTTTTGAAATCGGACACTGTGGTTGGATTAACGAGAAGTGTATCTTTAAAATGGTATAAAATACTTGTATGGTTGAGGAATTTTAATTATGAGATTTCTGTTGTTTTGAATTTGGTGCCCTGCAATTTCACTGGCTGTTGGCGAGGTGGGATGCGAGCGTCCCGAACGATCCCAGAGAGGTTAAAGCCCCACCAGCCACTATACTCCAATAACCCTGAAGCAACTATCAGCAGATTAAAAAATAATCACTAAAAATGTAAAATCATCCAGAATATTAGACACAATATTTCCCATAGATTTGATTTGATATTTTAAGTAGTGCCCCTATTTACTCAAATGACAACACACGTCACTCAATTCAGTGCCTCCGAGTTCCATGTATCAAACAGTTATTTGAGTTATATTAAAACCAGGTAAATCTGGAGAGACCCTTGCCGATTACAGACCCATAAGTTGATTAAATTGTAATAATAAAATAATAACAAAACTCATAAGCAACAGACTGGCAAAAGTATTACCGGGTTTATTATAAATAGACATTTAAAACCAAATACAATAACATGTTTTAGTATAATACAAGATGCAAAAAAACAAGCTGTAGATTTATCCATAATCAGTCCCTCCAGGATTTCGCGAAAAAAAATGTGATTTCTGCAGCCAAAAATGCGTGATTATTGCTGCAGAATTTCTGAAATTCTGCGATATATTTTGCGATGGGTTTTTTTCACGTTCATTTCATATAATGCAATAAAAAGTCATGTGTGCTCATATTTAAGGACGATTTTAAGCAGAAAACAAAAACAATTAGAAACTCACCAAGAAACTATCATGGTTCAAACATAGAAAGACAGTCGAAGAGGGCACGACAAAACCTCCCCCCCCCCAGAAAAAGATTTGGCATGGGTCCCCAGATCCTCAAAAGGTTCTACAGCTGCACCATCGAGAGCATCCTGACCATTACCACCTGGTATGACAACTGCTCGGCATCTGACCGTAAGGCGCCACAGAGGGTAGTGCAAACGGCCCAATACATCACTGGGGCCAAGCTTCCGGCCATCCAGGACCTATACAATCGGCGGCATTAGAGGAAAGCCCATAAAATTTTCATAGACTCCAGTCACCCAAGTTAGACTTTTCTCTGCTACCGCACGGCAAGCAGTACTGTACACTGCTGCTACTCGCTGTTCATTATCTATGCATAGTCACTTCACCCCGACCTACATGTACAAATTACTCAACTATAACCTGTACCCCGCACACTGACTCGGTACTGGTGCCCCCTGTATATAGCCTCATTATTCTTATTGTGTTACTTTTTATTATTACTTTTTATTTTTGTCTACTTGGTAAATATTTTCTTAACCAACAATGCAGTTCAAAAGGAGTTAAGGGCTTGTAAGTAAGCATTTCACGATAAAGCCTACACTTGTTGTATTCGGCGCATGTGATAAATGAAGTTTGATCAAAACAATTATCAGCATCACTCATCGTCTTCGCATGTGTATATGCTGACAGCCAGGGGGGAAAAACGTTGTTGACGTTTTTGGTTGTGGTTGGATTGGGCCATTTTCCACGGAAAATGAATTGGTCAAAATTATGAACCCGCTTTTGATTGGACCCTTTTATGCACTAAAAGTGCGGCGATTGGTCAAAATTGCGAGCTCTCGTATAATATGCGCTGATTGCATAATTTAATGCAATATCAACCAATCACAGAATCCTGGAGGGACTGGATAATGGCTGTTGATGCCAAAAAGGCTTTTGACTGTCTTGAATGGTCTTTTCTAATCAAAACTTTGGAGGCACTCAACTTTCCAGCTGAAATAATACATTTCATAAAAATATTATAGAAACATCCTAAAGCAAAAAATATACACAAATAATGCATTATCCGATTAAACTGCTTTAGAAAGGGGTACGAGACAGGGATGCCCTCTCTCCCCCCTCCTGTTTGCCCTGGCATTTGAAAGCTTGCAGAAATAATTAGACTGGACCCAAACGTAACAAGTATCAATATTGATATATATTATTTCCCAACAATCTTCTGATGTACTTGACTAATATTGGAAACTCAATGCCCCCCTTGTTTAAAACATTTTTGGAATACTCTAAAATTAACATGGAAAAAACTGAAATAATGGTAATAGGAAAAAGAAAATAACTCATGATCTACAGAAATCCTTTAAGTGGACCACAAAAAAAATATTAAATAATAGGATGCTTAATAAGTGACAACAAAAAAAGCAGATCTAGTTAAATCGATAATCTCCCCATACATTTTACTGGTAGAATAAAACTCTTCAGAATGGCATTACTTCCAAAGTTTTTAATATACATTTTTGGTATTACCAATTACCCCACCGAATACATTCTTTAAAAAAGTATACTCTGCCATAACAGACTTCATATGGGCAAATAAAATTAATGGAATAAATTGGAAAGTTTTACATGTCCCTAAATCTGAGGGTGGTTTTAACATTCCAGATTTGGAATTCAACTCATCAACTCACCACCCAAGGCTTTACCTTCCAACATATTGTTAAATTTGCTAAAGAGGAACAATGGGTAAATATTGATGAAGCACATGTGCAAGAGTAAAATAGTATGGTCTCTATTAATAAATCCATGTGGTGAGTCCAGATAAACGTTTAGAGTTATTTGGTTTAATTCCACCCATCAGTCTCTTCTATTCTTCCTTTAGAATTATAGAATGTTTCACATAAACAATGTTCATCCACTAGGAGTAGTGGTAGAGTCCAGAGTCTTGATAGTCAATACTCCAAACAAAAGAAACAGTATGGTGCCTCAATAGTCAATGTCACCTATAGTCACCTGTATCCATCCTGCCCTGCCTATCTAAGGTCTTCGAAAGCCAAGTCAACAAACAGATCACTGACCATCTCGAATCCCACCGTACCTTCTCCACTGTGCAATCTGGTTTCCGAGCCGGTCACGGGTGCACCTCAGCCACGCTCAAGGTACTAAACGATATCATAACCGCCATCGATAAAAGACACTACTGTGCAGCCGTCTTCATCGACCTGGCCAAGGCTTTCGACTCTGTCAATCACCATATTCTTATCGGCAGACTCAGTAGCCTCGGTTTTTCTAATGACTGCCTTGCCTGGTTCACCAACTACTTTGCAGACAGAGTTCAGTGTGTCAATTCGGAGGGCATGTTGTCCGGTCCTCTGGCAGTCTCTATGGGGGTACCACAGGGTTCAATTCTCAGGCCGACTCTTTTCTCTGTATATATCAATGATGTTGCTCTTGCTGCGGGCAATTCCCTGATCCACCACTACGCAGACGACACCATTCTGCAGGTGTATCTCACTGATCATCCCTAAAGCCAACACCTCATTTGGCCGCCTTTCCTTCCTGTTCTCTGCTGCCTGTGACTGGAACGAATTGCAAAAATCGTTAGCTGCTATCTGAGCAGCTAACCGATCGCTGCAGCTGTACATAGTCCATCGGTAAATAACCCACCCAATTGACCTACCTCATCCCCATACTGTTTTTATTTATTTACTTTTCTGCTCTTTTGCACACCAGTATCTCTACCTGCACATGACCATCTGATCATTTATCACTCCAGTGTTAATCTGCTAAATTGTAAATATTCGCCTACCTCCTCATGCCTTTTGCACACAATGTATATGGACTTTTTTTTTCTATTTTTTCTTCTTTTTTTCCTACTGTGTTATTGACTTGTTTATTGTTTACTCCATGTGTAACTGTGTTGTTGTCTGTTCACACTGCTTTATCTTGGCCAGGTCGCAGTTGTAAATGAGAACTTGTTCTCAACTAGCCTACCTGGGTAAATAAAGGTGAAATAAATAAAAAATAACAGTGATATAGCTTCAGACTGAAAACACTCAATTAAATAATAAATAATTCCTATTTGGGCTCCAAATAGGAATCAAAACACAACAAATAAAATCATGTATCACATATAATACAATACATAATACAATGCAAAATACCTCAAAAAGAAACAGTAGTTTCAAAACCACATACAGTATTCAACAGTATTCAAGAAGGCATAACAAAGTATTTCTCACACTCAGTAATCCTCAATAACCAGTACCCAAATAATTTGACACTAGTTAGGGAAATATTCAAACAGTCATCCAACCCATTACCTTGTAGATAATCAACCATTGATTATTAGATAACCTGAAAGTAAGTCACAATTAAAATTGTCAATAAAATAATAAAGTTGATGTCACGTTCTGACCTTAGTTCCTTTGTTTTGTCTTTGTTTTAGTATGGTCAGGGTGTGAGTTGGGGTGGGCAGTCTATGTTCTTTTTTCTATAATTTGGTATTTCTGTGTTTGGCCTGGTATGGTTCTCAATCAGAGGCAGCTGTCAATCGTTGTCCCTGATTAAGAACCATACTTAGGTAGCCTGGTTTCACCTTTGAGTTGTGGGTGATTCTTTTCAGTTTCAGTGTTTGCACCATTCGGGACTGTTTCGGTTTTCAGTTTGATTCTCTTGTTCTTTTGTATTTTGTATTCAGTCTCATTAAATTATATTATGGATACATACCACGCTGCATTTTGGTCCTCCGATCCTTCCTACTACTCCTCCTCGTTGAGACATGCGTTGTGTATATGTGCCATTCAGAGGGTTAAATGGGAAGACAAAAAATTGTCTTTGAATGGGGTATGATAGTAGGTTCCTTGCGCACCAGTTTGAGTCAAGAACGGCAATGCTTCTGTGTTTTTTCACGCTCAACAGTTTCCCGTGTGTATCAAGAATGGTCCACCACCCAAAAGACATCCAGCCAACTTGACACAATTGTGGGAAGCATTAGTCAACATTGGCCAGCATCCCTGTAGAACTCAATATTAGGAAGGTGTTCTTAATGTTTTGTATTATACAAGGGACAAAATGTATTATACAAGGGACAAAATTCTACAGCACAACGGCAGAGTCATGTTTTAAGTGTAAAACTAACAATGACACAATAATTCATACCTTCTGGGAGTGCTATAAAGTCCAAAAGTTATGGGCAGAGTTAGAAAGCTGTCTGTCAGAAGTTTTACAATGTAAGTTTGCCTTTTATCTGTCTATCTGCGTATTTCAAGACATGGAATATGGGGGTGCGGTGAGATACAAAAATAATATTAACTTATATTGAAGAAGCTATTACTTAAATACTGGAAGTCAAATTATACTCCAACGTTAACAGAATGGAAGAATCAAATTATGTAAATATATATATTTTTTTATCCAGCTACAGACAGAAACAACATAACACAATTTGAAGTCATATGAGGTGGGTCTTACAAGTATTCGAAACAACATTGGGTATGGATACGGTGGGAATATGGGTCTTAGCAAGTGTGATGTCATTAACGTTTGTGGACATTAAGTTGTTTTAGATTTTTTGTCTATGTATGTTTTTTGTTTTTGTAAAAAAAACAATTTTAAAAAAGCAAAAATGCTAAATAAAATATTACAAAGAAAAAGGTACCACCACAGTGACAAAGCCAGTTCTTTTTAAGTGGCAAAAAATGTGCCTCTTCTCTATTTCAAGTCCCTAACGTGTAGGGTTGCAAAGGGAAGGTATATTACTGGAAACATTCAAAGTTTACCAGTAAACTTCAACAATTGTATCTTTCAAGGATTTTATGTAATCTTGTCACAATACATCTAGTGGACCTTTTGGCTACTTCAGATTATCACAGGTGTCTAATAATTTCTAGCCCTCTGTGTGGCCTTATCACATGTAAAATGTAGGAAATAATTATAATGAGCAAAAATATTAACGCAACATGTAAAGTGTTGGTCCCATGTTTCATGAGCTGAAATAAGAGATCCCTGAAATTTTCCATACGCACAAAAAGCTTATTTCTCTCAAATGTTTTGCACAAATTTGTTTATATCCCTGTTGGTGAGCAATTCTCCTTTGCCAAGATAATCCATCCACCTGACATGTGTAGCATATAAAGAAGCTGTTTAAACAGCATGATAATTACACGGGTGCACCTTGTGCTCGGGACAATAAAAGGCCACTCTACAATGTGCAGTTTTGTCACACAACACAATACCACAGATGTTTCAAGTTTTGACAGAGCGTGCAATTGGCATGCTGACTGCAGGAAAGTTCACCAGAGTTATTGCCAGAGAATTTAATGTTGGTTTCTCTACCATAAGCCACCTCCAACGTCGTTTTAGATAATTTGGCAGAACGTCCAACCAGCCTCACAGCCGCAGACCACGTGTAACCATGCCAGCCCAGGACATCCGCATTCGGCTTCTTCACCTGCTTGAGCGTCTGAGACCAAACACCTAGACAGCTGATGAAACTGAGGAATATTTCTATCTGTAATAAAGCCCTTTTGATGGGAAAAACTCATTGTGATTAGCTGGGCCTGGCTCATGTCGTTGAAATTGTTGCATGTTGCATTTGTATTTTTGTTCAGTACAAATAATTTGATTTTAAAAAATGACAAAGCTGTAAAACATTATGCTAATTATAAAACATCCATCCAGTGAATACATTGGTGTTTAATATGAGGGTTTCAGCATGAAATATCCTTTATATTTTTTTACACACTTTTTTTCATTTGACTATGTCACTATGTATTTGTTGTCATAGTTTTGACATCAAACTGGTGACAGTTGTGAACACAGTTAATAATTTGGAAGAGTTGCATAGTCAATTTAAAGTAATGCCATTGTTGATTAGATGCCTTTTCATTAATTAGGCTGTTTTCTCTTGGACCATATGGTCAGTCTACTAGAAACTGATGGACAATATGGACACAGATACAATAAATTAATACAATATATCATACTTAAAAAGTTATTCAAGTATAAATGACCAAAGTTACGATAGATTGCCATAGATTTTCTGTTCATTACCAAAATGACTGAAGATTCCAGTAACTTTGGTAAATTACTGGTAACTTTGCAACCCTACTCACGTGTACATGCCTCTTTGATGGCCTCACAGGCGCAATCCCACTTCTAACATACATGTAGCTAATTCAGGGGTAGCCCCAACCGGGACTCGAACCCAGGTCCAGCGACTGTCAAGCCAACACCTTAACTGCTACACCAGCAGGTCCAAACCGCCTGACAAATTCGCTAGGTGTTGTGTTAAGGTTGCTACAATAACTTTTTATTGTCACATTCTCTTATGTAAGCCTTCATAAAAAACTTCTAAACTGGCAGTGGACATGCTCAAATCTTAATGTACCTTGACCGTACCCCTTTTTTTGAGAGTGCATGATGTTTTTGTATGCTTATTCGTGAAATCCAATCTCCATATTTTCTCAATAGTATCTAACCAAGCATTTCTTAAGATACTGGTGATGTTACAGCAATAATAGTGCTGTTGAGGAAAACAATGTCCTCATAGAATAACAGGGGCACATCATCATCATCATCATCAATAACAACTCAACACCACCAACAAAAACAGCCACATTGCCCGAAGTGGATGTGTGTGTGACTGTGTGTGTGCAGAGCGAAGTATGCGTGTGAGCAGAGTGAAGTGTGTGTGTGTGCAGAGCGAAGTGTGTGTGTGTGTGTGTGCAGAGCACTGACTGTCTGCGCAGCGTGTTCCAATTATCTTCCCATTAGTAGAGTTCAGATCCACTCCTACTATGTCCACTTTACACATATTAATGAGTCATTCACTAACGAGTGGATTAGGGGAGGGCACGAAGTGAGAAATATGATGAGGGAGGGGGAGCATACCTGGGATGAGGGCTTGCTGTGCTGTGTATCCCAAATGGCACCTTAGTCTCTATGTAGTGCACTATTTGTTTTACCAGACCCCTATCGAGTAGTGAACTATATAAGGAAATAAGGTGCCATTGAAGACATGTTAGTCAGTGGATTCAGGCTTAACAGGTTACATGCTAGAATGATACAGATTGGTATCTAACTCACCTTGCCTTGTCGATGACTCAGAGGTCATATGGAGTGTCTGTCTACATGAGCCACATAATTCAGTTAGTTTCAATCACACTATCTTCTAATGCATCATTGATTGGTCTTTTCAGCACATAGTACAGTACATACATTAATTATGAATGGATTATCTCATGATATGAGAGAGTTTTGGTGGCGTTCACTCTGGGGTCCAGAGAAGACAAAGGAATGGTTTGTTGTTGCAGACAGATCATTAGAATGATAAGACCCGAGAGGTATACTACAAAGCAGGATCAATGAGTTAGCCAGCTAACTTTGATAAACAACCAAAAATAACTACTGATTTTCTGGTTCATTATTAAGAGGGCTAAACATAGATATGTGTTTTTGGTTGTTGAATCAATTAGACGATGCCCATTTCAAGTTATTTCAAAATATTTAGTTAGCTGACTAACTCATTGATCCTGCTTTGCATTATACCCCTCCAAGTGTATTGTTGTTGTTGTGGCTCTAGATGGGCATTGCAGGTTCATAATTGCTTTTCATGGTTGTATCCCAAATGGCACCGTATTCCTTATATAGTGCACTACTTTTGACCAGAGCCCATAGGGAGTGCCATTTGGGATGCAGCCCGTGTCTTTTTATTTTTAGTGTCTTAGGTGTTATCATTTCAGAGCTGTGGATACTATTTTCATTAGAGGCAACATGATGCTTCACCTTGCTGCACATGTTTATTTTTACATACACAGTTTGCTTTTAGTGTTTAGTAGTTATTAGGATCCCCAATTAGCCGCTGCCTCAGTAGCGGCTACTCTTCCTGGGCTCCAAATAGGAATCAAAACACAACAAATAAAATCATGTATCACATATAATACAATACATAATACAATGCAAAATACCTGTGTCTCTTCACAGTCCCCGTCATGCCGTAAGTTATATATATATTTTTTTGTATTTTACCCCCTTTTTCATGATATCCAATTATGCTCTTGTCTCAATCCTGCAAATCCCCAACAGGCTCGGGAGAGGCGAAGGTCAGGTCATGCGAAACATGGCCCGCCAAACCGCACTTCTTAACACCCGTCCGCTTAACCCGGAAGCCAGCCGTAACAATGTGTCGGAGGAAACACCGTCCAACTGAAGCCCAGCCCACCACAAGGAGTCACTAGAGCGCGATGAGCCAAGTAAAGCCTCCCGTGGCCAAACCCTTCCCTTACTACACTGAGCCAATTGTGTGCCGCCCTATGGAACTCCCGGTCACAGCCGGTTGTGACACAGCCAGGGTCTGTAGTTTTTTAATTGAACCTTTATTTAACTAGGTAAGTCAGTTAAGAACAAATTCTTATTTACAATGACGGCCTATCCTGGCCAAACCCTAACCCTGGCCAATTGTGCGCCGCTCTATGGGACTCCCAATCACGGCCGGTTGTGATACAGCCTGGAGTCGAACCAGGGTCTGGAATGACGTGTCTAGCACTGAGATGCAGTGCCTTACACCTCTGCACCGCTCTGGAGCCATGCAGTGCCTTAGACATCTGCACCACTCTGGAGCCATGCAGTGCCTTAGACCGCTGCGCCACTCTGGAGCCATGCAGTGCCTTAGACCGCTGCACCACTCAGGGAGGCCTCTGCAAGGTGTTCTTTTATATGTTTCTTGAATCTGGTTTTATTGCCATCTTGAATTACCTGGGGTAGCAGAGTTCCATGTGGTCAATACTGTGCGTTTCCCAGCCTCTGTTTTGGACCTGGGGACTGTGAAGAGACCTCTGGTTGTATGCTTTCCCCTCAATAGGCTGAAAATATTTGGCATGGGCCCTCAGATCCTCAAAACGTTCTACAGCTGCACCATTGAGAGCATCTTGACTGGCTGCATCACTGCTTGGTATGGCAACTGCTTGGCATACCAAGCAGTTTGCTTTTAGTATTTAGTAATTATTTGGATCCTCAATTAGCTGCTGCCGAGGCAGCGGCTACGCTTCCTGGGCTCCAAACAGGAATCAAAACACAACAAAGACTTGCAAGACACTTCAGAGGGTAGTGCGTACGGCCCAGTACATCACTAGAACCGAGCTCCCTGGCATCCAGGACCTCTATACCAGACAGTGTCAGAGGAAGGCCTTTAAAAATGGTCAGACTCCAGCCATAGACCGTTCTCTCTGCTACCATACGGCAAGCGGTACTGATGCACCAAGTCTGGAACCAACAGGACCCTGAACAGTTTCTACCCCAAGCCATAAGACTACTAAATAAATAATTAACCAAATTGCTGCCTGGACTGTCTGCATTGACTCTCTTTGCATTAACTCTTTCAACTCATCACATATGATGCTGCTACTGTTATCTATCGTGTTTCCAAGTCACTTTACCCCTACCTGTAATATGTACATATTTACGTCAATTATCTCGTACCCCTGCACATCGACATGGTACGGGTACCCTGTGCATACAGCCAAGTTAGAGTTACTCTTTGTGTATTTATTCCATGTGTTAATATTTTCTATAATTTTCTCTCTGCATTGTTGGAAAAGGACCCGTAAGTAAGCATTTCACTGTTAATCTAAACCTGTTGTTTACGAAGCATGTGACAAATAACATTTGATTCGATTTGATGTCTTGTGTGGTACCGATGAGTGTCCGAACTGTGTTCCAACTGCTTGAACCGACAGATTGGTACCTTCAACACATCAACACCTTGCACAAAGACCAATAGCGATGCGGTCCATCTCTCCTCAACTTTGAGCCAGGAGAGATTGACATGCATGTTATGGACATTCACCTTCAGTGAACATCTAAGTGCAATACATGCTGCTCTGTTCTGGACCAACTGCAATTTGCCTATGTCCTTATTTTCCGCACCTGACCACACAACTGGGCAGTAATCCAGGTATGACAAAACAAGGAACTGGAGGAACTGTCTGGTTGACTGAGATGGCAAGAAAGCAGAGAAATGCCTCATCATGGGCAGAACTCTTCCCATTTTAGCAACCATTGAGTCTTTATGGTTTGATCATGACAGCTTGCTATCTAGGGTTACACCCAGCAGTTTAGTCTACTCAACTTGCTCAATCGCCACAATATTTAATTAAACATCTATATGAGGTTTAGAGTTCATCGAGTGATTTGTCCCCAATTTTTTTTTAGATACGCTACATGTCTAAGAGTAGGTGTACACCCCTTCAAATGAGTGGATTTGGGTATTTCAGCCACACCCGTTGCTGACAGGTGTATAAAATCGAGCACACAGCCATGCAATCGCCATCGACAAACATTGGCGTTAGAATGGCCCACACTGAAGAGCTCAGTGACTTTCAACGTGGCACCGTCATAGGATGCCACCTTTCCAACAAGTCAGTTCGTCAAAAGTTTGCCCTGCTAGAGATACACCGGTCAACTGTAAGTGCTGTTATTGTGAAGTGGAAACGTCTACGAGCAACAACGGCTCAGGCGCAAAGTGGTAGGCCACAAAACCTCACAGAATGGGACCGTCGAGTGCAGAAGCACGTAGTGCCTAAAGATTGTATGTCCTCGGTTGCAACACTCACTACCGAGTTCCAAACTACATCTGTAAGCAACATCAGCACAAGAACTAGTCATTGGGAGCTTCATGAAAAGTGTTTCTGTGGCCGAGTAGTTGATCACCATGCGCAATGCCAAACGTCGGCTGGAGAGGTGTAAAGCTCGCCGCAATTGGACTCTAGAGCAGTGGAAACGCTTTCTTTGGAGGGATGAATCACGCTTCACAATCTGGCAGTCCGACTGACGAATTTGTGTTTGGCTGATGACAGGAGAACGCTCCTGGCTAGGCCCCTTAGTTCCAGTGAAGGGAAATCTTAACCAACAGCCAATTGACATTCCAGACCATTCTGTGCTTCCAACTTTGTGGCAACAGTTTGGGGAAGGCCCTTTCCTGATTCAGCATGACAATGCCCCCGTGCACAAAGCGAGGTCTATACAGAAATGGTTTGAGATCGGTGTGGAAAAACTTGACTGGCCTGCACAGAGCCCTGACCTCAACCCCATCGAATACCTTGAATTGAATTGGAATGCCGAATGCGAGCCAGGCCTAATCGCCCAACATCAGTGCCTGACCTCGCTAATGCTCTTGTGGCTGAATGGAGACAAGTCCCCACAGCAATGTTCCAACATCTAGTGAAAATCATTCCAAGAAAAGTGGAGGCTGTTATAGCAGCAAAGGGGGGACCAACTCCATATTAATGTCCATGATTTTGGAATGAGATGTTCAACAAGCAGGGGTCCCCATACTTTTGGCCATGTAGTGTATTTAGCATCAGCCTATTGCTAGTTACCCATTCTAAAACTGACTGGAGCTCTATGTTAAGGGTGTTAGTTATGTATTTTACTGTCGAAGTGTATACAGTTGAGTCGTCAGCATACATAGACACACAGGGTTTATTGAAGGTCAGTGGAAGGTCATTAATAAAAACAGCAAACAATAATGACCCAAGCCGGCTGCCCTGCGGTACACCACACTCAACCGAATTTGCATTGGAGAGGCTTCCCTTAAAGATAACCATCTGTGTTCTATTAGATAGGTAACTCTCAATCTATGATAAGGCAGAGGATGTAAATCCATAAAACCTACAGTTGAAGTCGGAAGTTTACATACACCTTAGCCAAATACATTTAAACTCAGTTTTTCACAATTCCTGACATTTAATCCTAGTAAAAATTACCTTTCTTAGGTCAGTTAGGATCACCACTTTATTTTAAGAATGTGAAATGTCAGAATAATAGTAGAGAGAATGATTTATTTCAGCTTTTATTTCTTTCATCACATTCCCAGTGGGTCAGAAGTTTACACACACTCAATTAGTATCTGGTAGCATTACCTTTAAATTGTTTAACTTGGGTCAAACGTTTTGGGTAGCCTTCCACAAGCTTCCCACAATAAGTTGGGTGAATTTTGGCCCATTCCTACTGACAGAGCTGGTGTAACTGAGTCAGGTTTGTAGGCCTCTGTGCTCACACATGCTTTTTTCAGTTCTGCCCACACATTTTATATAGGATCGAGGTCAGGGCTTTTTTGTTGGCCACTCCAATACCTTGACTTTGTTGTCCTTAAGCCATTTTGCCACAACTTTGGAAGTATGCTTAGTGTCGTGGTCCATTTGGAAGACCAATTTGCGACCAAGCTTTAACTTCCTGACTGATGTCTTGAGATGTTGCTTCAATATATCCACATAATTGTCCTCCCTCCCGCCATCTATTTTGTGAAGTGCACCAGTCCCTCCTGCAGCAAAGCACCCCCACAACATGATGCTGCCACCGCCGTGCTTCACAGTTGGGATGGTGTTCTTGTCACGTTCTGACCTTAGTTCTTTTATTATGTCTTGGTTTTAGTATGGTCAGGGCGTGAGTTGGGTGGATTGTCTATGTCATTTTTTCTATTGATTTGGGATTGCTGTGTTCGGCCTGGTATGGTTCTCAATCCGAGGCAGCTGTCAATCATTGTCCCTGATTGAGAATCATACTTAAGGAGCCTGGTTTCACTTTTGAGTTGTGGGTGTTTATTTTCCGTGTTAGTGTTGGTGCCACACGGAACTGTTTCAGTTTGATTACTTCACGTTTATTGTTTTGTTCAGTGTTCATTACTTTATTAAAAAACATGAACACTTACCACGCTGCGCTTTGGTCCTCACCTTCTTCCACCACAGACAATCGTTACAGTTCTTCCCAAGTTGTATGACGGCTGCGTGGTCCCATGGTGTTTATACTTGCGTACTATTGTTTGTACAGATGAACGTGGTACCTTCAGGCATTTGGAAATTGCTCCCAAGGATGAACCAGACTTGTGGAGGTCTACAATTTTTTTCTGAGGTCTTGGCTGATTTATTTTAATTTTCCCATGATGTCAAGCAAAGAGGCACTGAGTTTGAAGGTAGGCCTTAAAATACATCCACAGGTACACCTCCAATTGACTCAAATGATGTCAATTAGGCTATCAGAAGCTTCTAAAGCCATGACAATTTCTGGATTTTTTCCAAGCTGTTTAAAGGCACAGTCAACTTAGTGTATGTAAACATCTGACCCACTGGAATTGTGATACAGTGAATTATAAGTGAAATAATCTGCCTGCAAACAATTGTTGGAAATATTACTTGTGTCATGCACAAAGTAGATGTCCTAACCGACTTGCTAAAACTATAGTTTGTTAACAATATCTTTTTGGAGTGGTTGAAAAACGAGTTTTCATGACTCCAACCTAAGTGTATGTAAACTTCTGACTTGAACTGTATGTGTTTTCAGCAATATGTTATAATCAATGATATCAAATGCTGCACTAAAGTCTAACAAAACCAGAATCATCAATCATTTGTGTCAGCATGTTGAGTGCCCTTCCCTATAAGCATGCTGAAAGTTTGTTGTTTACTTTGTTTACTGTCAAATAACATTGTATTTGGTCAAACACAATTTCTTCTAAAAGTTTGCTAAGCACCGGTAACATGCTGATTGGTTGGCTGGTTGGCTGCTTTGATGTTGACCATGTATTCCCCCTTTCTCTCTGCAGTGGGCCGCCTCCTCATCGAGTTTGCCTCCCAGATGACAATGGAACGAGTGCAGAAGGAGAACCCAAACGTGACGGAGGGGGGCAAGTACACCCCACCGGACTGCCGTGCCAAACAGAAGGTGGCTATCATTATCCCGTTCAGACACAGAGACAACCACCTCAAGTACTGGTTGCACTACCTGCACCCCATCCTACGACGGCAGAAGATCGACTACGCCATCTATATCATCACCCAGGTCAGTGGAAAGCAGGTCTTCAGGAAAAACTGCCATTAGTCTGGCTGCTTTTATGTAGTATGTGGCCTTATACACTTGTTATACCATATAGCATGTCATTAAAGACTGACTCAGGATCAGCTGCCTCTAACCTGGACCTACCTTTTACCACAAATTGCTATTAGCCAAACAAGGAACTGAGTCCTGGAACAGTTTAAGGGACTTGATGTTAAATATGGAAGACCTCTGGCTATTGACTCTGTAACCAAAAGGTAGACAGATCTTTGAAATACCACTATGTACAAATATGAGATGAATTTGGCCTATAAGCCAATGCATTCTGCTTTTCCATACTTTATTGGGTGACATATTTATTCCCAAAGAGCTACACGAGGGTGCAAAGGAACATCTTATTAAGCATGATGATTCAGCTAGTTCTAATGGCCCAGCCCTTCCATGCCCACCCCTGTTCACCATGGGAGAATGGAAGTGTCCACAACAAGCCCCCACCACGTAGGTGGAGAATGCTGGGTAATGAGCTCTGATGTCTTCCGTCAGTCAGTCCTGTGGGTGCAGCGCGAAGTCTAATCACTCCCTCCATGGAACAGGCAGTTTTGCTCCGCCTGCTCAGCTCAACTTAGCTCAATGTGTCTCTTGTTGTATGTCCCATTCTATCATATCCTCTCCAGGACTACCCTGGCCGTCGTTATTATCCATGTCAGAGACTTTGCCTTCTGTATCATTAATGCAGCGCTGGTGTTTGTTCTGCAATGGGAACTAAGAAGCGGACAACAGTGTGTGGTGTGTATGTGCGTGCGCACGTGTGTGTGAAATGCTTCTGTTTCCTCCTTTGATTTCCATCTGGTGTATTCTCCCTGAATATCTACTGTAGTAAAAGTTTGGATGATGAGCAGAACAGGGTTCTTTTCACAGTGTTGTGTTTGTAGACCTGTAAATAACGGTGTCCTGCCTATTGGGCTTTGGACTAAATTTGAGGCATATCTTATCTAGCCTTATAAATGGAATTGCATATCACCATTTGAACTGTCAGATGCTTGAAGCACATATTATCATTCAAGAAGCGTATTTATATGAAATATAACATCAGTTCCACGTAGAGTTCATTTACATTAGAAACGATGACAGAGGATTGACTCACCAAGACACCAAATGGCAGCCGCAGGGAATAGCCTTGATTTGTGTACATGTTTTCTGTTAATTACATTAATTTGTTGGTAGTTGCATCTAATGGTTGTTCCTTTGTTATATACAGCCTATAACTACAATACATGTCCCCCCAAATGAGTGTTTTGTGATATATCGGACTTCATTAGCATTGTAACTGGGGCTGTTAAGGTGACCGTATTACCGCCACACTCGCGGTCACGAGGCATTGACCGCAGCCAAATTCCATGTGACCGTTGAGTCACGGTAACTAGGCTTCTCCAAACGTAACCAAGACTAAGGAGATGATTGTGGACTACAGGAGAAGGAGGACCGAGCACGCCCCCATTCTCATCGATGGGGCTGTAGTGAAGCAGGTTGAGAGCGTCAAGTTCCTTGGTGTCCACATCAACAACAAACTAGAATGGTCCAAACACACCAAGGCAGTCATGAAGAGGGCACGACAAAGCCTATTCCCCCTCAGGAAACTAAAAAGATTCGGCATGGGTCCTGAGATCCTCAAACGGTTCTACAGCTGCAACATCGAGAGTGGTTGCATCACTGCCTGGTACGGCAATTGCTCGGCCTCTGACCGCAAGGCACTATAGAGGGTAGTGCGTACGGCCCAGTACATCACTGGGGCTAAGCTGTCTGCCATCCAGGACCTCTACACCAGGCGGTGTCAGAGGAAGGCCCTAAAAATTGTCAAAGACGCCAGCCACCCCAGTCATAGACTGTTCTCTCTACTACCGGCAAGCGGTACCAGAGTGCCAAGTCTTGGACAAAAAGGCTTCAACAGTTTTTACCCCCAAGCCATAAGTCTCCTGAACAGGTAATCAAATGGCCACCCGGACTATTTGCATTGTGTGCCTCCCCCCAACCCCTCTTTTTACGCTGCTGCTGTAATGTTTATCATATATGCACAGTCACTTTAACTATACATTCATGTACATACTACCTCAATTGGGCCGACCAACCAGTGCTCCCGCACATTGACTAACTGGGCTATCTGCATTGTGTCCCACCCACCACCCGCCAACCCCCTCTTTTACGCTACTGTTACTCTGTTCATCATATATGCATAGTCACTTTAACCATATCTACATGGACATACTACCTCAATCAGCCTGACTAACCGGTGTGTCTGTATGTAGCCTCGCTATAGCCTCACTACTGTATATAGCCTTTACTGTTGTTTTATTTATTTACCTACCTATTGTTCACCAAATACCTTTTTTGCACTATTGGTTAGGGCCTGTAAGTAAACATTTCACTGTAAGGTCTACTACACCTTTTGTGTTTGGCGCACGTGACAAATAAACGTTGATTTGATTTATAAACCCATGTTGCGCAACATTTCAATAGGCTATGCAATTAAGTGAGAAAGCGTTTTGATGGCCTCTATTAAAAAGAGGATCCCATTAGCTTTCTATAGGCTAGGCCTACTATATTTATTTCTCAACTTTCCTAATATTAAGCACATTGCTTCGCTTTAAAACCGGAGTAGCCTACCTGGCTGGCATGAAAATGAACCACGGAAAAGTGTCCTCTATTTATCAGGTCAACCCAAGTGCAGAATGTGTTGAAGTAACAATGTTTATTACAGCAACAGGGGCAGGCAAAAGACAGGTCAAGGCAGGCAGGGGTCGATAATCCAGAGTAGTGGGGCCAAGGTAAAGCGCGGCATGCAGGCGACAGGGTCAGGTCAGGCAGAGTTTGGTATTCCAGAGTAGGGACAACGGCACAGGATGGCAGGCAGGCTCAGAGGACAGGCAAGGGTCAAAACCAGGAGGACGAGAAAAAGAGAGACTGGGAAAAGCAGAAGCTGAGAAAACACTGGTTGACTTGAACAAACAAGACAAACTCACCCAGACAGAAAACACAGGTAGAAATACTCAGGGGATAAGTGGAGAAGATGGGTAACACCTGGAGGGGGGTGGAGACAAGCATAAGGACAGGTGAAACAGATCAGGGTGTGACAGTACCCCCTGTCCTACCTGGACACATACCTGGTTGAGCGGGGTGTCGGCGTTGGAATTCAGAGATGAGGTCTGGGTCCAGGATGTCCCTAGCGGAGACCCAGCACCTTTCATCCAGGCCATAACCCTCCCAGTCAATCAGGTTTCAGATAAGACCCAAGTGCAGACTGTGTTGAAGTAACAATGTTTATTGTAATAACAGGGGCAATCAAACGACAGGTCAGGGCAGGCAAGGGTTGATAATCCAGAGTAGTGGGACCATGGTACAGGATCAGCAGGCAGGCCCAGGGTCAGGCAGAGGACGGTAATCCAGAGTAGGGACACAGGGCGGCAGGCAGGCTCAGGACAGGCAAGGGTCAAAACCAGGAGGACGAGAAAAAGAGAGACTGGAGAAAAGCAGAAGCTGAGACAAAACACTGGTTGACTTGAACAAACAAGACGAACTCGCCCAGACAGACAGAAAACATAGGTATAAATACCCAGGGGATAAATGGGGAAGATGGGCGACACCTGGAGGGGGGTGGAGACAAGAACAGGTGAAACAGATCAGAGTGTGACACTATTCGCTATTCAAGTGCATACTATTTTCTTTTTTTTTGTTGACCTGCCCCGATAGGTGCATGATAATGGCCCATTCTAAATCAAAACTCATTTCACACATGTATTATTTGGTATATGTAAAGACAATATTAAATTGAGAATGGTCTAATGGGTGAGAATATTATCACTTGTGAATGATGCCCAGCGTGTGCATTCTAAGACAAGAAACAGCACATGCATATTTGTTTACTTTTTCAAATCATATTCACATGCATCATGTAGCCTAGCCCATAGGCCTATAGTATATGTTTTTGGTTTGTATTACAACTAAAGTGGCCAAATAACTCAAAACACAGCCTGTAAGCCTAGGACCCTTGAAACCGGGTCGGTAAGCCCATAGCGTACAGAGCTGTGAAACGTGTTCTTACAAGCCATTACGCAAACAATTAGCCAATCGCGTTTTAACTGGCCACTATTTATAAGAGGCTCCCAGCTTTCTCGTGCTGCTATATTTATTGCTCAATTCTAAAATGAAGCACATTCATCTGCTTTACAACCAGTGTAGCCTACCTTGCATATTAAAAACATAACCTCCATTTGCTATTAGAGCACAGGATACAGATGACATGTTTGTGGGCCATTCTAAATAAAAAAATATTACACCTATTTTTTTTATTTTACAAGGCAAGTCCGTTAAGAACAAATTCTTATTTACAATGACGGCCTTCCCCGGCCAACGCTGGGCCAATTGTGCGCCGCCCTATGAGACTCCCAATCACGGCCGGATGTGATACAGCCTGGATTCAAACCAGGGACTGTAGTGACACCTCTTGCACTGAGATGCAGCGCCTTAGACCGCTGCACCACTCGGAAGCCCATATATTAGTAGGCTATATGTAAAGACCACAATATTCAGATGGGTGAGAATATTATCAAGTGCTTGTCAAATTGTGAATGAGAGAATGATGAAGTGTGTGCAGCCTGCGTAAGAAACAGAGCAGAGCGCATGCCTTTCATGTGACTTAAAAAAAAACATCATTAGAGTCGCATCATACAGCCTTAGAATATATTAGAAATCAAAACATATAACCTCACGTTTATATCACAACTAAGTTGTATAAATAACTCTAAATTAAGCATATAGGAGGACCTGTTTATTTGTTAACCACTCAACACAGAATAGCCGCATGTGCGCACTCCCTTGGGAAAAATACATGTCACAGGAATTATAAGCAAATCTTGCCTGCTGAATGAACTAGTGTAGCCCACAGCCATATGTCATAGCCAGATCAGTGCCTAACGGAAGGATGACTCAGAATATGCAATTCTGTTCTTCTGAAATTGGCAACATTTTCTTCATATCATGTTTCTTTAGACCTACCTAAAATAAATGTATTTATTGTGATGGTGTAGGCTATATTAAATGGATTTATTAGACTTCTTATAATGTTGATGTTCCAAAGGTCTGCATCAGTGGCTTGTAGGCTATGCATGGGTGCCGGAGAGGCTAAACTTGTTTATGTTAATTAACAGTCAATCTGCCGTGCTTCTACACCTGCATTGCTTGCTGTTTGGGGTTTTAGGCTGGGTTTCTGTACAGCACTTTGAGATATCAGCTGATGTACAAAGGGCTATATAAATACATTTGATTTGATTTGAATTACCGTGAGACCGGCAGTTATTTGCATGACAATCACAGGCTGACAAAATGTAATGACCGCCACAGCCCTAATTGTGACTAAGCTTAGTATTGAGCATGAGAGAGCTGTGAAATACTATGTCCATACTATACACCTACACATCATGGCAGTTTTATTTCCCCAGGTTAACTCTCTTCGTGTGGCTCAGTCCGATAGTGAGTGGTGCTCTATAATTGTTGCTATAATAGGAGCTTCACACTGTGGCTGCAGTGGGATCTACTCCCTCCCAAAACAACACAACCAGAAAAGGGAGAGAAGCCTTTTCAATCAAAAAGTCACCAAGAGACCAGAGAGACCAGGTCTAGAAGAGATGAGATTTTGATGCAGTAGTCCCATCCACACCTTTTTGGTGCTGCTGTATCTTCCCCCCCTCTCCTCTCTCGGAGGAGGACACTTAATCTATCATGCTCACCAGAGTGTTAAATAATTGTAAGTTGGAGCATTTTACTCAGAGCTGTGGGGAGGAAGTTAGGGAGAAAGACGTGATCATTTCCCAGTTTATTCATGCTTGCAGATAATGTCTGCCATGTCCTTTAAACTCAACGCCACGATTTACAATGGAGTTGAGTAGCGACGAGTGTGGGCGGACTGGAGCTCCGACGTCTATTCTTTGTGTGCTAAAATATGCCGTTTTTTATTAACAAAAAAAATTGACTCGCGGCTGAACTCCATTGTATATCGTAGAGGTGAGTTTAATCAGCTACGATGTTCTATAAACCATCTATTGAGTGAAATGAGTCAGAGAGACAAACATATAGCTTCTCCACCCGCCATACCCCAGGCCAGCAGCATCAGTACTAACCTGCTGTGTTGCTCAGTAGAAGAGAGGTCTACTCTGCTCCTGATCTGATTCTGAACATGTGAACCCTTCCAGGAGATACACAGACACAGGTAAAAGCACCATTGGGGTTAGAGTGGTGCAGCAAAGTGCTTCAACCCCATTACTGTGCAATGAGCTTAGGGATGTGGTGGCTTGATGGCATCATATGCGAACTAAATTGACCAGTGGGAAAACCAATGTCAGACGGGATACATGTCCCTCCCAGTGGACTTCTACCTGATCTCAAATAGAGACTCAGTAGTGTATTCATACATTACCAAGGACAGCCAGCAATAAGGCATGTTATGTTCTGCGTGGGCGGCTGGACACGGTGTCCGTGGTGCTGGAGGTCTGAGTCTACTGTATCTGCTGCAGATGTTTGCTTGTCACTCCATTATGCTTGGAAGGTGGCCCAGACTAGGGGGACAACCAAAAAAGAAGACACATAGCTGGCTATGCTTTTAACATATGCTAGGTACATCCTCATAGGTACATCCATTATCAACAAAATTGTAATTGATAAACTAATTAGAAACACTTCACGGTTGGTCTAGAGTAGCAGTGAAATGATTCCTGGAAACCTGTAAGCAGTGAAATGATTCCTGGAAACCTGTAAGCAGTGAAATGATTCCTGGAAACCTGTAAGCAGTGAAATGATTCCTGGAAACCTGTAAGCAGTGAAATGATTCCTGGAAACCTATAAGCAGTGAAATGATTCCTGGAAACCTATAAGCAGTGAAATGATTCCTGGAAACCTGTAAGCAGTGCTGTCTGGTTGGGATGTATGTGAGAGTGAAGGCGTCCGCATGCTTCCCAGCCGAAACAGTTTGGAAGAGTTTGTGCATACTGTGAACTATGACGACAATTTGTGACGTGTTTGTTCGTTTTGGACTTCGGTAAGCGTTTTTCCGGTTGTTCAGACAAACAATAACCCGAAGTCTATGCCCCTCCGTTGGTGATTGGTCAACAGTAGAGATTCTTCAATGAAGTCTGTTGTCATTCAATGAGAGGTGACTCATTTTCATGCAAAAAGATGTTGTGAGAAATTCTGCACCAAACATCTTAGTTAGATGTAAAATTGCTGGACTAAGATCTCGGCAAAAACGTCAACATTAATGGCAGATTTCTTGAGTTATCTTCGATTAATTCGGACAATTATGAGGAAGTATACTGACTATGGCATCTCAAAATGGACAAACAGTTCTATTGCTGATTTTCACCTGAAGGTCTTTTAAGGGCGTATGCGAGCACATATGTTCGTTCGTGTTCGTATGTGTGTGAGGGTCAGATTATGCTACTTGTCCTAGTCGTGACATGGAGATGGCTTTGAGCCTTGGCCAGAGGTCTTATGAGATACATTTGAATACTTGTATTAGAAGTCACTTAAATGATATCATTCAATTCCCCAACGCCATAGACAGCATGGTCCCCATGGTGCTTCAGTCTCAGTCTGTACTTTAACTAACAGCATGGTTTGCAAATAATCAAATCAAATGTATTTATATAGCCCTTCTTACATCAGCTGATATCTCAAAGTGCTGTACAGAAACCCAGCCTAAAACCCCAAACAGCAAGCAATGCAGGTGTAGAAGCACGGTGGCTAGGGAAAACTCCCTAGAAAGGCCAGAACCTAGGAAGAAACCTGGAGAGGAACCAGGCTATGAGGGGTGGCCAGTCCTAATCTGGCGATGCCGGGTAGAGATTATAACAGAATAAGGCCAAGATGTTCAAATGTTCATAAATGACCAGCATGGTCAAATAATAATAATCACAGTAGTTGTCAAGGGTGCAGCAAGTCAGCACCTCAGGAGTAAATGTCAGTTGGCTTTTCATAGCCGATCATTAAGAGTATCTCTACCGCTCCTGCTGTCTCTAGAGAGTTGAAAACAGCAGGTAGCACATCCGGTGAACAGGTCAGGGTTCCATAGCTGCAGGCAGAACAGTTGAAACTGGAGCAGCAGCACGGCCAGGTGGGCTGGGAACAGCAAGGAATCGTCATGCCAGATAGTCCTGAGGCATAGCCCTAGGGCTCAGGTCCTCCGAGAGTGAGAAAGAAAGAGAGAATTAGAGAGGTCATACTTAAATTCACACAGGACACCGGATAAGACAGGAGAAGTGCTCCAGATATAACAAACTGACCCTAGAACCCTGACCCTAGACACATAAACTACTGCAGCATAAATACTGGAGACTGAGACAGGAGGGGTCAGGAGACACTGTGGCCCCATCTGATGATACCCCCGGACAGGGCCAAACAGGAACGATATAACCCCACCCACTTTGCCAAAGCACAGCCCCCACACCACTAGAGGGATATCTTCAACCACCAACTTACCATCCTGAGACAAGGCCGAGTATAGCCCACAAAGATCTCCGCCATGGCGCAACCCAAGGGGGTACTCCTCATGATTATCAACACATGACATGGTTATCTCTCACATCTGAAATAGTGAGGTCCTCAGAGGCAGATTACTAGTTAACTGATTAGTATCAGTTTCATAATTAAATGGAGCTTTATTTGACCTACACTTAGTGTACAAAACATTAAGAAGACCTTCCTAATATTTGGGCTGGATGTCCTTTGGGTGGTGGACCATTCTTGATACACACAGGAAAATGCTGAGTGTAAAAAATCCAGCAACGTTGCACTTCATGACTCACTCAAACCGGTGCGCCTGGCACCTACTACCATACCCCGTTCAAAGGCACTTAAATCTTTTGTCTTGCCCCTTCACCCTCTGAATGGCACACATACACAATCCCTGTTTCAATTGTCTTAAGGCTTAAAAATCCTTCTTTAACCTGTTTCCTCCCCTTCATCTACACTGATTTAATTGGATTTAACTGGTGACATCAATAAGGGACCATACCTTTCACCTGGAGGAGAGAGTTCCTAATGTTTTGTACACTCATTGCGGATTTTTTTTGTTGAACGTTTAGTCCATAATGTTGCTTGCTCGGTGCTTAGGCTATTAGTAGGCTACATGAAAAGTGCAATACTGTTAATATAACCGTGTGTTAGTGTGGACTTTCAGTGAATTTATGTAAATCACCAAGCTGAAGCGCAGCAACATTATCAGCAACAAAAGAGTGATCAAATTTAGATCCTACATCTTACTTTTAGCGTGTTAAAAGAATGGAAGCTTATTGAAAAAAGTGTGAATTATTTTGACTCTAGTCTCTACCTTTGATGAGCATTTAGGTCTCTTCCTTCACCCAAGTATTATAGAGAACTCAAGCCCCCCCCTTAAGAGGTAATCATAATTTTATTATCTGCAAGGAAGGTTTGCAGGCAGAGTTAAGAAATCTTCATAAACCGCTCAGACTAAAGATAGGCTACCTCCCTCTATTGGTACCTTTTCTTGTTTAGGTAGAATAACCCAGTGTAGGATTGCAATACACTCTTCATCCGGCACACTCTCCACTGGTATGAGTAGAAAAAATAAAAGGGAGGTGTGTGCAATTGACCAAGAATAGGATATCGATCTTATGAACAACTATGTTTCTGCCCCCTGTGACTGTGTGTTCCTGTGTGTTTAAAAAAAAACTTTTTTGCAGAGCAGACGGTGTCGTCTGGTACTTGCGTCATATTCTCCGACCAAACGAGCAGGCAGCCATTAGATCCCGGTTGCAAAGTGGTGCTGAGATCGCGCTAGCATGTGTTGCAATTAAATATTCACGAAGGCTTAAAATGCAAACTTCTGCTCGTTTCTCTGCACAGCCCTGAACCTTGCCTGGAGAAGGAAATAGGGGAATAACTCTCAAATATGACAGAGAGCAAACATTTAGAATGATTGTTGGGCTTTGAGGAGTAGGCACAATATTACTGCACTGAAGGCTGCGGATGTCTGTCACATTGACTCTATTTTAAAAAGAAGAGAAAAGGCCAAGGACTCGATGATGATGTATGTTGGTACCAAAAAATGCATCTGGTGATTTATGCATATGTACATTGGTGCCCACATTGATCGTGTCCCGGTTATAAATATCCTGGGAGCTATATTTCAGAAAGTGTTGTAATGAAACAGCAAGGAGCAGGTCTCGAAGCCTCAACCTTCGAGCCCGAGGTCCGGCGCGCTATCGACTGTGCCGCAAAATAATATTTGTGCGGCAGGGTCGTTACACTATATTGATGGGTTAGTTTAAAAAAAGTTATTGATTAAAATGGGATTGCTTTATAGGAATAGGTTATGCCTTTTGTTAAATAGCAGGAAGCAAATAATTCAGTCAACATTCATACTTGTTATAGATTATTCCGATATCGTCTATATGAATGCAGCTGCCACTGTATTGAAGTCTTTGGGCGCAGTTTATCGCAGCGGGTGATAGGTTCAGTACACATCACTGGTTTCTCTATCAGAATGTAGGCTGGCCACTTTGAAGTCTCCTAGATCTATGCATTGCACTCATTTGGTTTATAAAGCACGCTTGCACAAATGTCCGCCATACCTTACTTCATTGTCAACCTACAGACGTACGAGCTACCAGACCCAGTCTCAGGGATGGCTAACTCTGGAGATCACTTTTTAACCTATTTTTAGTTTTTTTTGCACCTTGTCGAATAATCTCAAACTCTCTAGAATTGGATGATTTGGGATTATGAACTAGATTCAACCGCGGAACGATTTCTTCTTGAGTGGATGGTCAGGGGGCCGGAACATAATTACAAATAATTTGTAGAGTGCAAACCACGGTTTTTACAGTGTTTTATGTCCAACAATGATGATACATTACATTTGGGGGGCTCAGTAAATTTAGAGGGACAAATAAAATGCCCGATGAGCCTCCAGATGGCGGAACCCCAAATCAGACGGCTGATTGAGAACCTTGTAATTGAAGAATGTGTTTGTTTTCTATGATAGTATGTTATATCTCCGTTTTGCTTTTCATAGTGTATTGATATGTATATTTTGTGGAATTACAGGGCTCATCTGTAAAATATACCTTGGTCTCAGCATGACAGCCTGTCAAAAAAAAAGGTTAAATAAAATAAATAAAAATGTGCTTCGAAAAGGTACTAAAGAGAGCTGAGTATATGGTGCATTATTGAAGAGGTAATGGTGGTTTTACTTTATTGGCCGAGCACTTAGATGTCCATTAAGACCCATTCACAGTGTGTTATTTACCACTTCCTCCCATTAAAGGCAGAACGCAGAGAGGCAGAAAAAAACCCCCACTGTCCTCCAGGTTTAGTCAACCACAAAATAAACAGACTAACAACTCAATGAAAATGGGAGGTTATCAAAAAGCGGTAGTCTCAAGACAACGATTTTATTGTGTGACCAGGAATCTTAGAGATGACTACATGTGGATACCATTAGATGTGGTAGTCAAGCGATAAACAGAGTAAAATAGAAACTACATTCAAAGGATTAGGCTATGATGTAGTCTAAGTAATTAGATGCATAGTCCATCTAGCTAACTACAGAAATTACTTCACGAATCCTGTCCGTTTGCACCACAAATTCCCGCTGTGGTGAAATGTCATGGTATTTATACAGTTCCTCTTTTGTTATATTCAATCTTGTCTCTCTCTCTCTCTCTCTCTCTATCTCTCTCTCTCTCCCTCTCTCTCTCTCTCTCTCTCTCTCTCTCTCTAACAGCCTCACTTCAAAAGAGCAGAGAGAAATCCTGACTTATTTCCATGACAGTGACAAATCACAGTTGAACCTGGTGAAAATGTCTTATTCCAAGTGTATTCATTGTTCCAGCATCCAATTTATCATGTTAATGTAATCTGGGTCGCCTGTTGTTCTCCGCCAGCCCAGCTGCCTTATCATAGGCAGGATATGTGCCACTCGGAGTGACAGCAGAAAACCATAACATGCTGATGGTGCTGTGGCTTTGTGTAAGCCGGGGGTGAACTTAATGGATTCTGTAATGCACCCACCAATTCTCTCACTCTTTCAACGACGAGGCATTGAATCCCTCCTCAATTGGTAATCTATTGTGCCTGTCATAAATAAAACATAATGGAAGGAAACATATTATGCTCTGCCCCTGTAATGCCGATGGTTGTGGAGTTTAATTCCAAGAATAGGCAAGATTAAACATTTCATACTGGCTGGTACTTCTGCGGTTTTTGTTTTGTGTTGTTGGAAGGTGAGTCTCGTGCTCTTCCTTCCTCTCTCTATTCTATCTGATCCCTAGCACAGTGTGCTTTGCTGGGAGGTCGTCTTCATCGCTCTCTCTCTCTCTCTCTCTCTCTCTCGGGGCAGATTTGTATTTCTGCACCACAGCTAAAGCTTGAGGACAGTAGAAACTCAGTGAGATACAGTGCATTCAGAAAGTATTCAGACCCCTTCCCGTTTTCCACATTTTGTTACGTTACAGCCTTGTTCTAAAATGTATTAAATAAATGGTTTCCTCATCAATCTACACACAATACCCCATAATGACAAAGTGAAAACAGGTTTTTAGAAAAACAGAAATACCTTATTTACGTAAGTATCCAGACCCTTTGCTCTGAGACTCAAAATTGAGCTCAGGTGCATCCTTCTCCCATTGATCATCCTTGGGATGTTTCGACAACTTGATTGGAGTTCAAGATTTAGAAAGACACACACCTGTCTATTTAAGGTCCCCCAGTTGACAGTGCATGTCAGAATAAAAACCAAGCCATGAGGTCGACGGATTTGCCCTTAGAGCTCTGAGACAGGATTGTGTCGAGGCACAGGGGCCCAAAAAATGTCTTGCTATAATACCTTTATATGTATGCTGGTGGAGTCAGAAATTCTAATTCATGGTAAAGGTGGGAGACAAATCTCCATATCTAATCTGTGAGGAAAAAGCTCTCTTGTCAATAGAGCTTTTCAGTTCCCAGTGAAAATATTGATTGGTGTAGTATCAGATATTATTCTTCTCTAGGACCTTCCTTCACAGTTTCTGCTTTCAGGGATCAAGCTCGGTCTGCCTCATGAAAAATTCAAATGACCACCACAAAGTCCATCTTGTCAAGATGTTCGATCTTTAGCATTCTCCTCTCCCACCTCAGTGACCTCTCTGGTCTCTTAATATATATTGTAATATATATTACACAGTTTGTTTCTCAACTATACAATCTAAATCACTTAATTGTAGAGAAACTCATTGTTTTTCGACTACTACTCCTCATTGATTACATTTTAAAACATAGCCTTAACAGACTGTGACAAATCTACCTAGTACCAGGGGCGCATCTTTAGTTTTAGAAGTGGGGGGACATGACTATTATTATTTTTTATCCAGTCGGATTTTCACTCCAAAAAGCCTACCCGTCAACAGGCGTCTGCATGGTCCTAAAGCACACAGTTGCATTCGTTTTGTATCACATTCCAATGATAAAACTGTGCGGGACAAAAATGCAATTTCAGAATGTGAGGGGGGGACATGTCCCCATCCCCAGTGAAAGTTGCGCCCCTGCCTAGTACTGTACCTATCTAGTGGTTTACATTTTAAAACATAGTCTGAACAGATTGTGACAGACCTACAGTGCCTTCAGAAAGTATTCAAACCCCTTGACATTTTCCACATTTTGTTGTGTTACAGCCTGAATTTAAAATGGATTAAATTGAGATTCTTTTGTCACTGGCCTACACATAATACCCCATAATGTCAAAGTGGAATTGTAACGGTTTTCTTCTGTGGACTAAGATTCGGACAAAAGCGCAGCGTGGTTAGTGTTAAACATGTTTAATAAAGACAATAAACGTGAACACTACAAAATACAAAACAAAATGTGAAAAACCGAACCAGTCCTATCTGGTGCATAGACACAAAGACAGAAGACAACCACCCACAAAACCCAACACAAAACAGGCTACCTACAGTGCCTTGCGAAAGTATTCGGCCCCCTTGAACTTGCGACCTTTTGCCACATTTCAGGCTTCAAACATAAAGATATAAAACTGTATTTTTTTGTGAAGAATCAACAACAAGTGGGACACAATCATGAAGTGGAATGACATTTATTGGATATTTCAAACTTTTTTAACAAATCAAAAACTGAAAAATTGGGCGTGCAAAATTATTCAGCCCCTTTACTTTCAGTGCAGCAAACTCTCTCCAGAAGTTCAGTGAGGATCTCTGAATGATCCAATGTTGACCTAAATGACTAATGATGATAAATACAATCCACCTGTGTGTAATCAAGTCTCCGTATAAATGCACCTGCACTGTGATAGTCTCAGAGGTCCGTTAAAAGCACAGAGAGCATCATGAAGAACAAGGAACACACCAGGCAGGTCCGAGTAACTGTTGTGAAGAAGTTTAAAGCCGGATTTGGATACAAAAATATTTCCCAAGCTTTAAACATCCCAAGGAGCACTGTGCAAGCGATAATATTGAAATGAAAGGAGTATCAGACCACTGCAAATCTACCAAGACCTGGCCGTCCCTCTAAACTTTCAGCTCATACAAGGAGAAGACTGATCAGAGATGCAGCCAAGAGGCCCATGATCACTCTGGATGAACTGCAGAGATATACAGCTGAGGTGGGAGACTCTGTCCATAGGACAACAATCAGTCGTATATTGCACAAATCTGGCCTTTATGGAAGAGTGGCAAGAAGAAAGCCATTTCTTAAAGATATCCATAAAAAGTGTTGTTTAAAGTTTGCCACAAGCCACCTGGGAGACACACCAAACATGTGGAAGAAGGTGCTCTGGTCAGAGGAAACCAAAATGTAACTTTTTGGCAACAATGCAAAACGTTATGTTTGGCATAAAAGCAACACAGCTCATCACCCTGAACACATCATCCCCACTGTCAAACATGGTGGTGGCAGCATCATGGTTTGGGCCTGCTTTTCTTCAGCAGGGACAGGGAAGATGGTTAAAATTGATGGGAAGATGGATGGAGCCAAATACAGGACCATTCTGGAAGAAAACCTGATGGAGTCTGCAAAAGACCTGAGACTGGGACGGAGATTTGTCTTCCAACAAGACAATGATCCAAAACATAAAGCAAAATCTACAATGGAATGGTTCAAAAATAAACATATCCAGGTGTTAGAATGGCCAAGTCAAAGTCCAGACCTGAATCCAATCGAGAATCTGTGGAAAGAACTGAAAACTGCTGTTCACAAATGCTCTCCATCCAACCTCACTGAGCTCGAGCTGTTTTGCAAGGAGGAATGGGAAAAATTTCAGTCTCTCGATGTGCAAAACTGATAGAGACATACCCCAAGCGACTTACAGCTGTAATCGCAGCAAAAGGTGGCGCTACAAAGTATTAACTTAAGGGGGCTGAATAATTTTGCACGCCCAATTTTTCAGTTTTTGATTTGTTAAAAAAGTTTGAAATATCCAATAAATGTCGTTCCACTTCATGATTGTGTCCCACTTGTTGTTGATTCTTCACAAAAAAATACAGTTTTATATCTTTATGTTTGAAGCCTGAAATGTGGCAAAAGGTCGCAAAGTTCAAGGGGGCCGAATACTTTCGCAAGTCACTGTAAATATGGTTCCCAATCAGAGACAATGACTAACACCTGCCTCTGATTGAGAACCATATCAGGCCAAACATAGAAATGGGAAAACTAGACACACAACATAGAATGCCCACTCAGCTCACGTCCTGACCAACACTAAAACAAAGAAAACACAAATGAACTATGGTCAGAATGTGACAGGAATCATGTTTTTCTAAATGAAAAGCTGAAATTAGAGGTCAACCGATTATGATTTTTTTTCGACGCCGATACCGATTATTGGAGGCCCAAAAATCCGGTACCGATTAATCGACCGATTTAATTAAAAAAAAATTGTAATAATATCAATTACGATACTGAATGAACACTTATTTTAACTTAATATAATACATCAATAAAAATCCATTTAGCCTCAAATAAATAATGAAACATGTTCTATTTGGTTTAAATAATGCAAAAACAAAGTGTTGGAGAAGTAAAAGTGCAATATGTGCCTGTAACGGCTTTCATCGGAAGAAGAGGAATCGTCAGAGCAAAATGCAGCGGGATACGTGTTCATCTTTATTTTGAGGAACTGAACACTGAATACAAAAATAACAAAAGGAAAACCAGAAACAGTCCTGCAAGGTGAAACAAACACTAAACAGAAATACAACTACCCACACCTAAAAGTGGAAAAACAGGTTACCTAGTATGATTCCCAATCAGAGACAACGATAGACAGCTGTCCCTGATTGAGAACCATACCCGGCCTAAACATAGAAATACAAAAACCTAGACATACAAACATAGAATGCCCACCCAAATCACACCCTGACCAAACAAAAATAGAAACAAAGAAAGCAATCTACGGTCAGGGCGTGACAGTGCCATGTAAAAAAGCTAATGTTTGAGTTCCTTGCTCAGAACATGAGAACATAAGAAAGTTGGTGGTTCCTTTTAACATGAGACTTCAATAATTCCAAGGTAAGAGGTTTTAGGTTGTAGTTAATATAGTATTTATTGGACTATTTCTCTCTATACCATTTGTATTTCATATACCTTTAACTATTGGATGTTCTTATATGCACTATAGTATTGCCAGTGTAACAGTATAGCTTCCGTCCCTCTCCTCGCCCCTACCTGGGCTCGAACCAGGAACACGTCGACAACAGCCACACTCGAAGTAGCGTTACCCATCGCTCCACAAAAGCAGTGGCCCTTGCAGAGCAAGGGGAATAACTACTCCAAGTCTCAGAGCGAGTGACGTTTGAAACGCTATTAGCGCACACCCAGCTAACTAGCTAGCCATTTCACATCAGTTACACCAGCCATTAGGCTGATAGGCTTGAAGTCATAAACAGCGCTGTGCTTGCGAAGAGCTGCTGGCAAAACGCACAAAAGTGCTGTTTGAATGAATGCTTACGAGCCTGCTGCTGCCTACCATCACTCAGTCAGACTGCTCTATCAAATCATAGACTTAATTATAACATAATAACACACAGAAATACGAGCCTTTGGACTTTAATATAGTCGAATCCGGAAACTATAATTTCGAAATTATTATTATTTCATTGAAATACGGAACCGTTCTGTATTTTATCTAACGGGTGGCATCCCTAAGTCTAAATATTCTTGTTACATTGCACAACCTTCAATGTTATGTCATAATTACATCAAACTCTGGCAAATTAGTTCGCAATGAGCCAGGCTGCCCAAACTGTTGCATATACCCTGACTCTGCGTGCAATGAATGCAAGAGAAATTACACAATTTCACCTGGTTAATATTGCCTGCTAACCTGGATTTCTTTTAGCTAAATATGCAGGTTTAAAAATATATACTTCTGTGTATTGATTTTAAGAAAGGCATTGGTGTTTATGGTTAGGTACAGTCGTCCAACGATTGTGCTTTTTTCGCAAAAGCGCTTTTGTTAAATCATCCCCCAGCGTTGCATCGATTATATGCAATGCAGGACACGCTAGGTAAACTAGTAATGTCATCAACCATGTGTAGTTATAACTAGTGATTATGATTGATTGTTTTTTATAAGATAAGTTTAATGCCAGCTAGCAACTTACCTTGGCTTCTACTGCATTCGTGTAACAGGCAGGCTCCTTGTGGAGTGCAATGAGAGGCAGGGAATTAGAGCGTTGGACAAGTTAACTGTAA
The DNA here is from genome assembly GCF_018296145.1 of Oncorhynchus tshawytscha. NCBI lineage: Eukaryota > Metazoa > Chordata > Actinopteri > Salmoniformes > Salmonidae > Oncorhynchus > Oncorhynchus tshawytscha. Next base: position 23,034,798 of record NC_056456.1, on the reverse strand, counting down.
GGTTGCAAGATTGGATCTCCGAGCTCACAAGGTGAAAATCTGACGTTCTGCCCCTGAACAAGGCAGTTAACCCACCGTTCCTAGGCCGTCATTGAAAATAAGAATGTGTTCTTAACTGACTTGCCTAGTTAAATAAATTAAAAATTAATCGGCAAAATCGGTGCCCAAAAATACAGATTTCTGATTGTTATGAAAACTTGAAATCGGCCCTAATTAATCGTCCATTCCGATTAATCGGTCGACCTCTAGCTGAAATGTCTTGAGTCAACAAATATTCAACCCCTTTGTTATGTCAAGTCTAAATAAGTTCAGGAGTAAAAATGTGATTAACAAGTCACATAATAAATTGCATGGACTCACTCTGTGTGCAATAATAGTGTTTAACATGCTTTTTGAACGGCTGCCTCAGCTCTGTACCCTACACATTTATCAGTAAAGTCCCTCAATCGAGCAATGAATTTCAACCACAGGTTCAACCAAAAGACCAGGGAAGTTTACCAATGCCTCGCAAAGAAGGGCACCTATTGGTATATAGAATATTCAAGCAGACATTGAATATCCCTTTGATCATGGTGAAGTTATTAATTACACTGAGGATGGTGTATCTGTCGATGTATCTCCTCTCCTCTCCCATCTTCTCCTCTCCCATCTTCTCCTCTCCCTCCCCACAACGTCAGCTTCAGAGCTTATCGGAGTGCCAGTCAGGGACGGACAAGACTCCTCGCCCACTGGATCCAACACAGCCTACCTAATCCACCATGCACCAACAGAGGAGAGATGGAGAGGATATGACAGGAGAGCCTTGTATTCCATTCTCCTAACTCATCATGCTCTCAAGATCTTTGTCCCAAATGGCAGCCTATTTCATTTTATATTACACTTCTTTTGACCAGGGCTGTTTGGGACACCTCCAGTATCTGGTCTGCTATACTGGAACTGTTGTGTTGATGGTCTGTAGCCTTGAAATGAGAACACAAGTCACAAATTTCAAGCGGTAATGGAAAATGACTGTCAGGAATGACTGACTGTGATTGTAGGGAGTCTGTTGGACTTGATAGTGATAATAACTCCCAATACAGTTGGAACTCAGTTAAGATCTCAGTATTGGCTACATTTGCTCTGGACTGTCTGGTTTGGTAGTTCAGTTCAATAAATATTTTTGCTTTACTGCAGAATAGAATAGCATCTCTTTTCAAATACTGACTTTAACCTTCAATATTCAATGGAACAATTTCATGTCTGCTTTTAGTATAGGCTACATGAGTCTATTCATACTTTTTTGTATTCACATCACACATTCACCCTAGCTATCATCAAGGACAGATGTCTGTACACTCAAGGAGCTACAAAGAATGACTGTATTGCCACTAAAACTCACCAGAGACTTATTTTAGAGGTAGAGAAACAACCTAGTCCATGTATTTGTTCTCCATAGTCTCTGTCTAGACAGCTGCATTAATGATTCAAGTTTATGGAGGTATTGTAGAAGTATTTTCCTGCGATGTTTCGGGTAGATTCTGGTACGCTCTAGGGGAGCCATGTTAAGGGTTCAATTCATCTCAGTCTTACAATAATCCAAAATCTGGTCTTAATGACCCAGGATTTGTATCTATTCCACAACACAGGACACATATAACAAACCCAAAACTCTATAATACAATCGTGTAGTTTTTTGTTGTTGTCATACTGATGAAATTAATGAAATCCTCGTGTCTGTAACAGATGGATCTCCTTTCTTTATCTCCTTAGTACTACTTTGGGTCTTAGTTGGTAAAGAGCCACCAAAACATGCTGATTGGCACATGTGCTCTTCTGTTGCTCTTTAAAAAAAATGTGATATCTGTCTTGGTGTGTTTTCTGACCAATTCAGTTTGGTGAATGATGTTTGTCCCCCATGAGACACTTCTTCAATCTCCTCAGAATGAATCTAAGATAACTCAAGAAATCTGCCATTAATTTTGATGTTTTTGCCGATGCATGTTTTAGTTGCACAATTTTACATCTAACTAAGGTTTTTGGTGCAGTATTTCTCAAGTAACAAAATCTACGACATGTCTTATGTAAACAAAGTCAGAGCTGCTGAGCAGGTCTGTCTCACTGTCTATGCTATTGGATAGAGCACAACCTCCGCAGCTGTTCACCCCATGTTAGTGGGCAAATGGACCTCGTCAAATCAAAACCCAACCTTAATTTAACTGTTGTGACGCACGGATGTTCCAAACCCAGTTTTAGACGAGACTGACTTTATGACCAAAATGATCCTATTTAAAATTTTCAGTCAATTTTGACACTAGAATAACTGTTTCTGACTTGTATCGATGCCATACAGGCCATTTTCAAAGGGATTCGTTGTTTTTTAAAGGTAGTCACCCTTTAAATTATACTAATGAAATGAACCATACATGAATCCATGTCATTTATATATATATATATGCTTGAGCATCTATGATAGAAGTGGAGTCATGCCCATAGAATTGGGAATTAGAATATGGCCATGACATCCATTTATTAAATTGAATGTTTGTGTGTGCGTGTCTGTTTTTGTATTCAGTGTAACACCAGAGTTTAAATACACAATCATATGACTAGTGGCTGGAGCAGAATGAAGTCAATTTAGGAAATTAAAGACTTATTCTTGAATTGCCACATTTCTTCTCTCTATGGCGAGGCAAAACATGCCTTACCATTCTGACAGTGAGGTTGTCTACTGTGGGTGGACAGAAATGCAAAGTCGGGGGTTAACCTAGCTGAACTGTCCAAACTGAGAGTTGCTATAGACAGACCACACCAGGAGATGGGCTGAATCCAAAAGGGCACCCTATTCCCTTTATAGTGCACTAAAAAGGGCTTTGGTCAAAAGTAGTGCCCTATGTAAGGAATAGCAATATGGTGTCATTTGGGACACAGCCATGGTTTGTTCTAAATAGTGTTTGACCTTTAAAGCTATGTGAAATTGAGGCCAGCTTCTGGTGTGCTTTAATAATACACTGACCTGAGCTAGATTACCAGAGAAGTCCTCAAAGCTGAGAATGGACACAATACAGGTGAAATCAATTTACAAAGCAATGAAATAGAAAACAGAACAAAATCCTTCTACGCTTTCCTCAACCACACAACCCCAGAGGAAATGCATCAATAGCTTCATGTTCACTTGTTCAATATTTTATGACGGTTGCTGTATGAACCCAGAGTACTCCGTACAGAATGTTTTTGTTTTATATAACACACGCGGTATCCTTGCCAAAGCAAATGTTGCCAGTCAGAGTAAATCCAAAAACAAAAATACACCGGCTCAAACATTCAATCAACAGTACAATACTGAATTCAGAGTAATAAGGTAGATATATTTTGATATAGTTCAAATTCAGTTTTGTACAGGTATATACCAGTGTACCATTTGACTAGACTTAGATGTTTCATGGTTTTCTATCCTTTCATTTCTATCCTTTTTCTATTCATTTTTAATGGAACACATCAGGATATGCTGATGAACATGATTTCTTACAAGGTTCTCTCGAGTCGTTAATGGAATTAGGATTCCATGATGAGACAGATGCTCTTGGGCTAATGAAAGTGGTAGTTCTGAAGGCTCATGATCATGTTCCAATACTCACCACCAGGACCAAGTTGAAGTACATTACTCTTTAACATTCATATCATTCTGATAGTATGTGGTCCTGCAAAGACTGCTGCTCGCCAGGGGATTATTTTCACACATGTAGCTGCATTTCTAATTATGCTACAGTACATAGCCTACAAGGCACAAGGAGGAAGGCTGCACATTTTCCAACCACAGTCAGTTAATTTGTAAGGTCATATCTCCAGTTTACTGAAGTGAAAAGAGTGCTACAGTTGTTACCAGAATGAATGTGAGTCAGTGTGGGGGATAGCGCCATCCTTTTTTACAGTTAAACCTACCATTAAAAGGTTAATCTAAGAGAATGGCAGTCCTATTTAATTTATCCTATCTCCAGATGTAAGATCTTACTTTGAGCCAGTTTTCTATAGCAGGGAAATAATCCTGCAGCAAGAGGAAATTTGTATTATTTTGTGGATTATAATTTATACATTTTTCATACAAGTGGAAATTACAAACCTCAGAATCCTTTTAAAACCTCAAATGCACTACACGTTTAACATTTCCTGCATTGCCGGAAAGCTCTCCTGCAACAGGGTGATCAAATTAAGCCTCTACATCTGTATGTGAAGGGAAATGAATGGGCAGGCCTTATGAAAGGTCTTATGGGAGGTCTTCTCATTAACAAAGGGAATACTACAGTACTAGCATCAGGGCTGTGTCCCGAATGTCAGTCTATCCCAAAATAGTGCACTACCTTTGACCAAAGCCTGGTCACAAGTAGTGCTCTATTTAGGGAATAGGGTGCCGAAGCCTATTATTCAAAGTGCCAACAGTACTGTAGTTGATCCAGAGATGTTCATGTCTCATGAGGATCTGTGCTACAGGTACACTCTGCTCTAAAATGAAAATGGAACAGAGAGGGAGGAAATCCCTTTGGAGTGATCTTCGTCGAACGGAAAGACAGCAGAGAGATACTCCCATGTCACCAGAAGCATCGATCTAGGCTACATGCTACAGTAGAACGGAGTAGTTGTTTATGTCTCAGGGGACATCATGGTTGATTGTGAACACTCCAGTGGATTAACAACAAGCCATCCATCCACCACAGACAGGAGTCAATCACCTCTCACATCACCTCTCTCCACCTTCCATCCTGGAAGAAATCATGTGTAGTTGGCCTAGCATCATGTTTGGTTGGCCTAACATCATATTTGGTTGGCCTAGCCCTGCTTGAAGCCACACTTTGACTTAGCGTGTGATATGAGTCTGAGGCGTTGGCAATGCACTGTGAACCTGAAATGAAGGACTTATTTGAGTAACATCACTGGTCGCTCATCCCCTCTCTAGATGACAAGACATCATTGCTGCTGTATTGGTAGAGATTAAGTCTAATCTATACTTGTGTCCATTGCATCCTGAGAGATAGTATGCGTCCTAAATGACCCCCTAATTAATTTATAGTGCACTACGTTTGACCAGGTCGCAGACTACATAAGGTCTCAGTAGCAGCAGTTACCGCCGGCCAGGCAAGCTGACTGGCAACATTTAAGATTTACACACACTCCCCATGTGGCCATCTTCCTCTTCCACTCTCAAGTTGAGAGAGAACTTTCTTCTTCTAGGAGCAGCAGGTAGCCTAGCGGTTAAAAGTGCTGCGCCAGTAACTGAAAGGTTGCTGGTTCGAATGCCCCAGCTGACTGGGTGAAACATCTGTCTGTGCCCTTTAGCAAGGCACTTAACCCAAATTGCTCCTGTAAGTCACTCTGAATAAGAGTGTCTACTAAATGACTAAAATGTCAAATGTTGTGTGACTTATATGTAGGGCAAACCATGGCAAGGGCATCGTTATTAGACGATGAGTCATATGCACACACATTTCCATACTTCACTCTGAGGTTATGGCGAGTGGGGTTTATCTCCTGATGATACAGCGTGTTCCTCTCCGCTCACACTAAACCCTGAACCTGCTGCTGTCTCAATAACATGCATTGTATGTATGGCCATGAATAATCAACAGCTTTAAAATCCCTAATACATCATACAAGCACTATCTCTTTGTTACATCTCAACCCCATTTATTTCAAAATAGGTGATTTATGTTCACTCTGCCCAGTAAAAGCCTTATCGATACCCCACTGCACCAGTTGATAACCAAGGTTATGTCCCAAATGGCACCCTATTCCCTGTATAGTGCACTACTTTTCTGGTCAAAAGTAGTGCACCATGTAGGGAACAGGGTGCTCCCCAGTGGAGGCTGTGGCGTATTCATCACACGAGTCGATGAGTTGAGCCATAAGACTGAGCCATAAGTCCTGCTCAAAGTTGCTGATGGCTGTTAAGATATCAAACCAGGCCAGGTATAACTTATAGGTTTAATTCGTTTGGATTGATATTCAGATCACATGTCCAGTGGGAATGGTAGACGCTTGACAACTTTTATGCTGTGTACTTCTCAAGAGTATCTTGTCCTGTGCCCGGTTTTTTTTCCCACCTTTTTTTTGTTCACCTTTATGGCCAAGATAAAGCAAAGCAGTGTGACACAACCAACAACACAGAGTTACACATGGAATAAACAAACATACAGTCAATAACACAATAGAAAAAAGTCTACATACAGTGTGTGCAAATGAGGTAAGTTAAAGGAGGTAAGGCAATAAATAGGCCATAGTGGCAAAATAATTACAATTTAGCAATTAAACACTGGAGTGATAGATGTGCAGAAGATGAATGTGCAAGTAGAAATACTGGGGAGCAAAGGAGCAAAAAATAAAAATTAACAGTATGGGGATGAGGTAGTTGGATGGGCTATTTACAGATGGGCTATGTACAGGTGCAGTGATCTGTAAGCTGCTCTGACAGCTGGTGCTTAAAGTTAGTGAGGGAGATATGAGTCTCCAACTTCAGTGATTTTTGCAATTCGTTCCAGTCATTGGCATCAGAGAACTGGAAGGAAAGGTGGCCAAAGTAGGAATTGGCTTTGGGGGTGACCAGTGAGATATACCTGCTGGAGCGCGTGCTACGGGTGGGTGCTGCTATGGTGACCAGTGAGCTGAGATAAGGCGGGGCTTTATCTTCTTGCGTCGAGCCATCCCGGATCCGGGATCGTGAATACAGCCTCAAGCTCATTACCATAATGCAACGTTAACTATTCATGAAAATCGCAAATGAAATGAAATTTATATGCTAGCTCTCAAGCTTAGCCTTTTGTTAACAACACTGTCATCTCAGATTTTCAAAATATGCTTCTCAACCATAGCAAAACAAGCATTTGTGTAACAGCTAGCGCAGCTAGCGTAGCATTTAGCGTTAGCATCAGCAGGCAACATTTTCACAAAAAACAGAAAATCATTCAAATAAAATCATTTACCTTTGAAGAACTTCAGATGTTTTCAATGAGGAGACTCTCAGTTAGATAGCAAATGCTCAGTTTTTCCTGAAAGATTATTTGTTTAGGAGAAATCGCTCCGTTTGGTGCGTCACGTTTGGCTACAAAAAAACGAAAAATCAGTCATCAAAACGCCGAACTTTTTTCCAAATTAACTCCATAATATCGACTGAAACATGGTAAACGTTGTTTAGAATCAATTCTCAAGGTGTTTTTCACATATCTCTTCATGATATATCGTTCGTTGAAAGCCTCCTCTCTCCTCTCAATCACTGGATGACTGCGTGCAGCTTGTAGATTACGCACCAATTTAGACAAAGGACACCGGGCGGACCCCTGGTAAATGTAGTCTCTTATGGCCAATCTTCCAATGATATGCCTACAAATACGTCCCAATGCTGCAGACACCTTGGAGAAACGATAGAAAGGGCAGGCTCATTCCCGGCGCATTCACAGCCATATAAGGAGACAATGGAAAACAGAGCCTCAAAAATTCTGCTAATTTCCTGGTTGAAGTTTCATCTTGGTTTCGCCTGTAGCATGAGTTCTGTGGCACTCACAGATAATATCTTTGCAGTTTTGGAAACGTTAGAGTGTTTTCTTTCCAAAGCTGCCAATTATATGCATAGTCGAGCATCTATTCGTGACAAAATATTGCGCTTAAAACGGGCATGTTTTTTTATCCATAAATTAAAAGAGCGCCCCCTATATCCAAGAAGTTATCTAGCAATGACCTGATAGATGACCTGGAGCCAGTGGGTTTGGCGACGAATATGAAGCGAGGGCCAGCCAACAAGAGCATACAGGTCGCAGTGGTGGGTAGTATATGGGGCTTTGGTGACAAAACGGATGGCACTGTGATAGACTGCATCCAATTTGCTGAGTAGAGTGTTGGAGGCTATTTTGTAAATGACATCGCCGAAGTCAAGGAACGGTAGAATAGTCAGTTTTACGATGGTATTTTTGGCAGCATGAGTGAAGGATGCTTTGTTGCAAAATAGGAAGCCGATTCTAGATTTAATTTTTAGATTGGAGATGCTTAATGTGAGTCTGGAAGGAGAGTTTACAGTCCAACCAGACACCTAGGTATTTGTAGGTGCTGGTAGCGATCGGTTGAAGAGCATGCATTTAGTTTTACTTGCTTTTAAGAGCAGTTGGAGGCCACGGAAGGAAAGTTGTATGGCGTTGAAGCTCGTCTGGAAGTTAGTTAACACAGTGTCCAAAGAAGGGCCAGAAGTATACAGAATGAATGAATGAATTAATTAATTAACAATGCCGTGCAAAAAAAGCATCAATCTATATAATAATGTACTTTTCACTCTCTCGCTTCCCAAAGAGTATAATATGCTCTTTCATGATACTTTAGTCAATGTATCATGTTGCTGTTGGTAATGAAATGGTATACGTATGTGATGACAATAATGTTACATCTCAGTATACTTTAATCCGTTCTCAAAGGGGATGTTAGCTGGTTTCTCTGACGAGGGTGAAGCCTTTTCATGTTCCATTGACTATCAGAGGTCAATAAAGCTAGGCTAGACTCTTGTAAGGTTGTCACACATACCTAAAACCAATAAATGAATTATTTGCTGATGTAGGAAAGTGGTTCATTTTATTTAATATCTCTCTTGTAGCCTATACCAATAATACACCAGGGAAAATGATATGATATGATATTTCCAAATGTTTTGTGGCATGCTCGCATGTGGAGAGTCTACCTAAAAGTAAATGGGAGAATAAGCGGTCTTTGCATGCTATTCGAGGCTTGTTGCGCATGCTTAAACAGTCTAAGCCTATTTATGAACTTAGGTTGCGTCCCAACTTAGGTTTAACAATATGTCCTTTAATACCTTTGAAGGCCATGGTCAAAAGTTGTGCATTATATAGGGAATAGGGTCATAGAATGCCATTTGGGGCACAACCTTATTCTCTTAGCAGCAACTCAAAAGAACAGGGGTATAACTCACAGTGACGGGGATTGGAGGAGCCTCAATCAGTGTTATTAGGAGGCAGCTGGTGCCCCATTGCTCCTAATACAAATACATTTTGAAGCCATCAACACTCAGCCAAGCATCACCCACGACCAGACTCAACCACAGGCATCTTGTTCTGGCTCGGTTAACATGGGACATCCTCCTAATAATGCAACAAGTTAGAACATCTTGGCTCAGCCTGTCAACCTGTTGGGAGTGGTCAAGTACATTATCTCTTTCCACCGCCGTGATCATTTGGCTCATCTGACTCCTGTGACTCCTGGCTTTGCGATGTGGCAGTTTCCACCTGTTCCCCATGGCCTGAGTGCTACTGGTCTCAGTGTAATTTCAGGACATGTAGGCAGAAGCCATTTGAGAACCACACAGGGATTGAAGGACAGTCCTGTCACTGCCTGGATGACTAGAGATGTGTGCTGATCTGATCTGAGTGACACATGCCATCAAACCTATCTTAAGGACCCTGGGACTTAACACCTCCCTCTGAAACTAGATTCTGGACTTCCTGATGGGCCGCCCCCAGGTGGTAAGGTTAGGTAACAACACATTTGCCATGCTGATCCTCAACACAGGGGCCCCTCAGGGGTGCGTGCTCAGTCCCCTCCTGTACTCCCTGTTCACTCATGACTGTACGGCCAGGCACGACTCCAACACCATCATCAAGTTTGCCGATGACACAACAGTGGTAGGCCTGATCACTGACAACGATGAGACAGCCTATAGGGAGGAGGTCAGAGACCTGGTCGTATGGTGCCAGGACAACAACCTCTCCCTCAACGTGATCAACACAAAGGAGATTATTGTGGAATACAGAAAAAGTAGGACCGAGCACGCCCCCATTCTCATCGAGGGGGCTGTAGTGGAACAGGTTGAGAGCTTCAAGTTCCTTGGTGTCGACATCACCAACAAACTATTATGGTCCAAACACACCAAGAGAGTCATGAAGAGGGCACGAAAACGCCTATTCCCCCTCAGGAGACTGAAAAGATTTGGCATGGGTCCTCAGATCCTCAAAAGGCTCTACAGCGGCACGATCGAGAGCATCCTTACTGGTTGCATCACTGCCTGGTACGGCAACTGCTCGGCCTCTGACCGCAAGGCACTACAGAGCATAGTGCGTACGGCCCAGTACATCACTGGCGCCAAGCTTCCTGCCATCCAGGACCTCTATATCAGGCAATGTCAGAGGAAGGCCCTAAAAATCATCAAAGACTCCAGCCACCCAAGTCACCGCACGGCAAGCGGTAGCGGAGCAGCAAGTCGAGGTACGAAAGGCCTCTTAACAGCTTCTGCCCCAAGCCATAAGACTCCTGAACAGCTAATCAAAGGGCTACCCAGACCCCTCTTTTATGCTGCTGCTACTCTCTGTTTATAATCTATGTATAGTCACATTCTACTTACAGTGCCTTGCAAAAGTATTCATCCCCCTTGGCGTTTTTCCTATTTTGTTGTGTTACAACCTGTAGTTTAAATGGATTTTTATTTGGATTTCATGTAATGGACATACACAAAATAATCAGAATTAGTGAAGTGAAATTTAAAAAATAACTTGTTGTCAAAAAAAATGTATTCACCCCCTTTGCTATGTGTCACGTTCTGACCTTTATTTCCTTTGTTTTGTCATTATTTAGTATGGTCAGGGCGTGAGTTGGGGTGGGCAGTCTATGTTTGTTTTTCTATGATTTGGGTATTTCTATGTTTCGGCCTAGTATGGTTCTCAATCAGAGGCAGGTGTCATTAGTTGTCTCTGATTGAGAATCATACTTAGGTAGCCTGGGTTGCACTGTTTGTTGGTGGGTCAGTGTCTATGTTGATGGCTTGTTTCAGCGCAGCTCGCATTAGCTTCACGGTTGTTATTTTGTTTACTGTTTTTGTATAGTGTTTCAGTGTTCAGTCTTTCTTTTATTAAAATTCATGATGAACACATATCACGCCGCATTTTGGTCCTCCGATCCTTCTCGCCTCTCCTCTTCAGATGAAGAGGAGGACGACTGTGACAGAATCACCCAACCAACCAAGGACCAAGCGGCGTGGTAAAAGACAGCGACGACAGCAGCAGCAGCAGCAACAACAGCGGCCAGCATCACAGGACTCCTGGACATGGGAGGAGATACTGAACGGAGAGGGACCCTGGGCACAGGCTGGGGAATATCGCCGCCCCAAAGCAGAGCTGGAGGCAGCGAAAGCTGAGCGGCGGCGATATGAGGAGGCAGCGCGACAGGTACGAGAGGCAGCCCCCCCCAAAAATGGGGGGGCAGACGAGGTGTGGGGCTAAGCCAGGTAGCAGACCTGAGCTCACTCCTCGTGCTTATTATAAGCAGCGCATTACTGGTCAGGCACCGTGTTATGCGGTTAAGCGCACGGTGTCGCCAGTACGTGCCCATAGCCCGGTGCGCTATAGGGCAGCCCCCCGAGAGTGCCATGCGAGTGTGGGCATCGAGCCAGGGCGTATGGTGCCTGCTCAGCGTGTCTGGTCGCCGGTGCGCACTTTAGGTCCTGGGTATCCTGTGCCGGCTCTGCGTACTGTGTCTCCGGGGCGCTGGGAGGGTGCAGTGCGTCCTCTGCCTGCGCTCCGCTTGTGCCGGGCAAATGTGGGAGTGGAGCCTAAGGGAGAGGTGCGCGTAGTAAACACTAGATCTCCCATGCTTTTACCCACAGCCCGGTTCAACCTGTGCCTGCACTCTGGAGGGTCCGGGCTAGAGTAGTTGTCCAGCCTAGGGAAGTGGTGCCAAGGTTGCGCACCAGAGCTCCAGTGCTCTCCCACAGCCCGGTCTTTCAGGTGCCTCCTAACACCAAGCCTCCTGAAGGTCTCCCCAGCCTGGTGGTTCCTGTGGCAGCCCCACGCAGGCTGTCTCTCTGTCTCCTCCCTGCAGGTGGTCCTGTCTGTCCGGCGCTGCTGCCCGAGTCTCCCGCCTGTCCGGCGCTGCTGCCGGAGTCTCCCACCTGTCCGGCGCTGCTGCCGGAGTCTCCCGCCTGTCCGGCGCCAGAGCCCCTCAGCCCAGAGGCGCCAGAGCCCCTCAGCCCAGAGGCGCCAGAGCCCCTGCCCCTCTGTCCAGAGCTTCCGCCCCTCTGTCCAGTGGGGTCATTGAGAAGGGTGGCCATGGTTAGAAAGCCACGGAGGCGGACTAAGTTATGGTGAAGTGGGGTCCGCGTCCCGCGCCAGAGCCGCCACCGCGGACAGACGCCCACCCAGACCCTCCCCTATAGGTTAAGGTTTTGCGGCCGGAGTCCGCACCTTCGGGGGGGGGGTACTGTCACGTTCTGACCTTTATTTCCTTTGTTTTGTCATTATTTAGTATGGTCAGGGTGTGAGTTGGGGTGGGCAGTCTGTTTGTTTTTCTATGATTTGGGTATTTCTATGTTTCGGCCTAGTATGGTTCTCAATCAGAGGCAGGTGTCATTAGTTGTCTCTGATTGAGAATCATACTTAGGTAGCCTGGGTTGCACTGTTTGTTGGTGGGTCAGTGTCTATGTTGATGGCTTGTTTCAGCACAGCTCATATTAGCTTCACGGTTGTTATTTTGTTTACTATTTTTGTATAGTGTTTCAGTGTTCAGTCTTTCTTTTATTAAAATTCATGATGAACACATCACGCCGCATTTTGGTCCTCCGATCCTTCTCGCCTCTCCTCTTCAGATGAAGAGGAGGACGACCATGACACTATGAAGCCACTAACTAAGATCTGGTGCAACCAATTACCTTCAGAAGTCACATAATAAGTTAAATAAAGACCACCTGTGTACAATCTAAGTGTCACATGATCTCAGTATAGATACACCTGTTCCGAAAGGCCCCAGAGTCTGCAACACCACTAAGCAAGGGGCACCACCAAGCACCAAACCCCTTTATATAGCCCCGCTTGTTATTTTACTGCTGCTGTTTAAGTATTTGTTACTTTTATTTTCTATTTTCTATTTTGCACTTATCTATTTTTTACTTACCACTTTTTTTTTTTTAAATCAAAAATTCTTAATGCACTGTTGGTTAAGGGCTTGAAATAAGCATTTCACTGTAAGGTCTACACCTGTTGTATTTGGCGCATGTGACAAATAAGATGAGATTTTATTTTATTTTCCTGACATTGTTAGAAAGGGCTTGTAAGTAAGCGTTTTACGGTAAAGTCTACACCTGTTGTTTTTGGTGCATGTGTGTCACGTATACTCCCTCTCCGACCTCTAGGTCATCAGACTGCTGATTATCCCGTACACCTGTCGCCATCGTCATGCGCACCAGCGCCTCATGACACTCACCTGGACTCCATCATCTCCTTGATTATCTTCCCTATATCTGTCAGTCCCCTTGGTTCTTTCCACAGGTGTTATTGATGCTGTTTCATGTTTTGTTTGTTTATTTATTAATTAATACACTCACTCCCTGTACATGCTTCCCGACTCTCAGCGCACTCGTTACAATGTGACAAATAAAATGTGATTTGATATGACCTACTATGAGTATACCAAACATTACAGACACCTTCCTAATATTGAGTTGCACCCCTTTTGCCCTCAGAGCAGCCTAAATTCGTCAGGGCATGGACTCTACAAGGTGTCAAAAGCGTTCCACAGGGATGCAGGCCCATGTTGACAACAATGCTTCCCACTGTTGTGTCAAGTTAGCTGGATGTCATTTGGGTGGTGGACTGTTCTTGTTACACACGGGAAACTGTTGAGCTTGAAAAACCCAGCAATGCTGCAGTTCTTGACACAAACTGGTGCGCCTGGCACCTACTACCATACCCCATTCAAAGGCACTTAAATCTTTTGTCTTGCCCATTCACCGTCTGAATAGCACACATACAAAATCCATGTCTCAAATGTCTCCATCCTTAAAAATCCTTTAACTGGTCTCATCCCCTTCATCTACACTGATTGAAGTGGATTTAGCAAGTGCCATTAATAAGAGATCATAGCTTTCATCTGGTCATGGAAAGAGCAGGTGTTTCTGATTTTTTGTGTACTTGGGGTATGCTGCCATGTCACACAATTCTACAGTATGCTTGTTTATCAGTGTTCAGTCCTGCACAGTACACAGCCACAGTCTCTTTAATGCATGTTTTATGTTTTGTACGATGAACTGCGAGGTTTGAATGCTACAGTATGTCAAGCCATTTGATACTGACTCTTATGTAGGAATGTCCCAGATACTACTTGCAGTACTAGTTTCTCTACTGTACACTGAGTGTACAAAACATGTTCTTTCCATGACAGACTGACCAGGTGAATCCAGGTGAAAGCTATGATCCCTTATTGATGTCACTTCATCAATTCAATCAGTGTAGATGAAGGGAGGAGATGGGTTAAATAAGGATTTTTAAGCCTTAAGAAAATTGAGACATGGATTATGCATGTGTGCCATTCAGAGAGTGAATGGGCAAGACAAAGTATTTAAGTGCCTTTGAACAGAGTATGGTAGTAGGTGCCAGACAAGAACTGCAATGCTGCTGGATTAACAGTTTCCTGTGCGAATCAAGAATGGTCCACCACCTAAAGGACATCTAGCCAACTAGACATCTAGTTCTGCATTAGCATTGAATAGCCTCCGCGATATGCAACATTTCAGGGAAGTCAGGAACCAACACAGTCAGTTAGGAAAGCTAAGGCTAACTTTTTCAAACAGAAAATTGCATTCTGTAGCACTAATTCCCAAAGGTTTTGGGACACTGTAAGGTCCACGGAGAACAAGAGCACTTCCTCCCAGCTGGCCACTGCACTGAGGTTAGGAAACACTGTCACCACCGATAAATCTACGATAATACTTTTTCTATGGCTGGCCATGCTTTCCACGTGGCTACCCCTGACCCGGCCAACAGCACTGCACCCTGCAGCAACTTGCCCCCCCCCCGCCGCCTCTCCTTCACCCAAATCCAGACAGCTGATGTTCTGAAAGAGCTGCAAAATCTATATCCCTACAAATCAGCTGGGCTAGGCAATCTGGGCCCTCCCTTTCTAAAATTATCAGCCGCAATTGTTGCAACCCCTATTACTAGCCTGTTCAACCCCTCTTTTGCATCGTCTGAGATCCCCAAAGATTGGAAAGCTGCCACGGTCATTCCCCTCTTTAAAGAGAGAGACACTCTTGACATTTTTGATTAAACAAATAACATTTAAAGTAACACAAAAAAATGACAATAACAAGGCTATATACAGGGGGTACCGGTACCGCGTCAATGTGCGGGGGTACATGTTAGTTGAGGTAATTCAGGTAATATGTACATAGGTGTAAAGTGACGATGCATAGATGATAAACAGCCAGTAGCAGCATCATAAAAAAGGGGGGCAATACAAATAGTACGGGTAGCCATTTGATTCTCTGTGGCTTAGGGCTTAGACATGGAGCTCCGGTATCATCTGAAAACAGAGTTTTATCTGATGCTTCACCTTATTATGCTACTTGTTTCCTTACACACATACATGCACAGACACCACAAGTTGCTGCTGAGGGGAGGACAGCTCATAGTAATGGCTGGAATGGAGTTAACGGAATGGTATCAAACACATGCGTTCGATAACATTCCAATTATTCCTTTCCAGCCATTACTATGAGCCCGTCTCCCCAATTAAGCTGCCACCGGCCTGTGCTGCACACACACACACAGACCCACCCCCTTACACAGGCACACTCAGACACACAGACAGTCAGCCCTCAATCTAGTTTAGTTCTCACTGGTGGCCTCCCTCACCCTGCGTTGATAACAGTAGTGGGTGATAGGGTCAGTCTGCTGGGGACTGATAAACTCGACACAAGGCAGTCCGTCCGACAACGCTGAATACAATCACTCAGGATGAGCCAGGCAGCGCTGGGTCTAAGCGTTGCTCCTAATCTGTCTCCATAGCAACTGCCCAGGTACGTCTGAGCTTGACTGCGGTCAGTCAGCCAGCTGGGGGAGACTGGATGGCGTCGGCGTGGCAACACAGTGGCGCTATAGAGGGAGAGCCCTGATGAGTTATCCTGTTGATTATCAGATAAAGATAATGGGGTTAATTGCCTCTCACAGGCCATTTACAGGGAGATTGGCAGAACTGTGATAGCTGCCAGAGAGATGAGACACCAGGGATATGAGGAGCAGGCAGGGTAATACTATACTAATACTATAAGATATTAGGGAAAGATCAAATCAAATTTTATTTGTCACATACACATGGTTAGCAGATGTTAATGCGAGTGTAGCGAAATGCTTGTGTTTCTAGTTCCGACCATGCAGTAATATCTAACAAGTAATCTAACCTAACAATTTCACAACAACTACCTTATACACACAAGTGTAAAGGAATGAATACGAATATGTACATAAAAATATATGAATGAGCGATGGCCGAACAGCATAGGCAAGATTCGGTAGATGGTATAGTGTGCAGTATATACATATGAGATGAGTAATGTAGGGTATGTAAACATGAAATAAAGTGGCATTGTTTAAAGTAGCTAGTGATACATTTATTACATCAATTTTGTCATTATTAAAGTGGCTAGAGATGAGTCAGTATGTTGGCAGCAGCCACTCAATGTTAGTGATGGTTGTTTAACAGTCTGATGGACTTGATATAGAAGCTGTTTTTCAGTCTCTTGGTCCCCGCTTTGATGGACCTGTACTGACCTCTCCTTCTGGATGATAGCGGGGTGAACAGGCAGTGGCTCGGGTGGTTGTTGTCCTTGATGATCTTTTTGGCCTTCCTGTGACATCGGGTGGTGTAGGTATACTGGAGGGCAGGTAGTTTGCCCCCGGTGATGCGTTGTGCAGACCCCACTACCCTCTGGAGAGCCTTACGGTTGTGGGCGGAGCAGTTGCTATACCAGGCGGTGATACAGCCCGACAGGATGCTCTCGATTGTGCATCTGTAAAAGTTTGTGAATGCTTTTGGTGACAAGCTGAATTTCTTCAGCCTCCTGAGGTTGAAGAGGTGCTGCTGAGCCTTCTTCACCACACTGTCTGTGTGGGTGGACCATTTCAGTTTGTCCGTGATGTGTATGCCGAGAAACTTAAAACTTTCCACCTTCTCCACTACTGTCCCGTCGATGTGGATAGGGGGCTGCTCCCTCCGCTGTTTCCTGAAGTCCACAATCATCTCCTTTGTTTTGTTGACATTGAGTGTGAGATTATTTTCCTGACACCACACTCCGAGCACCCTCACCTCCTCCCTGTAGGCCGTCTCGTCGTTGTTGGTAATCAAGCCTACCACTGTAGTGTCGTCCGCAAACTTGATGATTGAGTTGGAGGTGTGCATGGCTACGCAGTCATGGGTGAACAGGGAGTACAGGAGAGGGCTGAGAACGCACCCTTGTGGGGCCCCAGTGTTGAGGATCAACGGGGTGGAGATGTTGTTACCTACCCTCACCACCTGGGTGCGGCCCGTCAGGAAGTCCAGGACCCAGTTGCACAGGGCGGGGTCAAAACAAAGGGTCTCGAGCTTAATGACGAGTTTGGATTGTACTATGGTGTTAAATGCTGAGCTGTAGTCGATGAACTGCATTCTTACATAGGTATTCCTCTTGTCCAGATGGGTTAGGACAGTGTGCAGTGTGATTGCGATTGCGTTGTCTGTGGACCTATTGGGGCGGTAAGCAAATTGGAATGGGTCTAGGGTGTCAGGTAGGGTGGAGGTGATATGGTCCTTGACTTGTCTCTCAAAGCACTTCATGATGACGGAAGTGGTTATGGAATCCTTTGACATCATCCTTGGAAGGATACTGTCTTGTTGTAGATTGGCAACACAGAGCAGACATAACTCTTGGTGAAGTTTAAAACACAATAATTAGCCTAATGTCAAAATCTTTTCCATCCTGAAGCTGACAGGCATGGAGGATGAATTTTTCAAGAATAACCCAGAATAATGTCTTCCAATTTCTGTTGTGCTGATGGATGAGACCTCTTACTTAGCAGGTCCCATTCAACTTCTCAAATCATCTGTTTGAAACCCATGTCTCCTAATCCTATCATCCTAACACCAGCTCTCTTATTCTGTGGTGGTGTAATGGTGGGTGTGTAGTTGTCAACATATCATCCCTATTATGGATGTGAACTTTCTTCACAGCCGTGTGATTACACAAGATGTACAGCTCCATTTGCTAGAAATGCCTGATGGTTCAGGGGGAACACATCTTATTAAAGCAATAAAAATGACTCCAATAATGTTTAATGAGCTCACCAACTGGAGAGAAAAAAGGCAATTTGTTTTTTTTATAGATATATTACCTTATCTGTCTTCGTTGGTCTGATAAAGCCACATTTTGAAGTCTCTAATGTTCTCTTCTTGGTGCCTTTGAAAATATTCAAATGAACATAAGTATTGATTGGAACCAGAGGATGCAGAATGCATCATCTCCCTGGCAGGAAGTGGAATGAGAAACTTTTTGAAACAGATTGTTTTAGTCTCCTACTTTTAAATGATGTACAGTATGTTTTTCGGATAAAGAAGAAAAGCTACAGTTAATAAAAAAAATATATAAAGATTTGCATAAAGCCAATATACACCCCCCTCCGTATTTATTTGGACAGTCAAGCTTCATTTTTAAAAATGTGTCTATACTCATTTGCATTTTGGCAAATGTTTTATATGAGGCGGCCGTACATAATGTCACTTTTTTTTATATCTAGTTCCCCCATTTGAAGTTTCAAATAGTCATAAGTATTTGGATAAATTCACTTATATTGTACTAAAGTAGTCGAAAGTTTAGAATTTGGTCCCATACAATAGAGTGCTCTCAAGACCTCAAGGAAGAGAGACATGAATGACCAGAGTGCGGCCCCTGGAGCCTTATATAAAAGATTGTATTTTATATTGACAAGATAGTCAAGTGACCACTCACTCTAACAATGGAAATACATGTCCTCAAAGATGAAGGCAGAGGGGAGGAGGCGAGATCAGGTGAGACCATTCTAGCCAATGAGAGGGCAGACACGTGTGAACAACAGGCCATAGAGATAGATAGAGGACTCATCTTTGTTTCTGTGCCATTATAGTGCCATTGAGGCTATCTTGATTTTAAAGTAGACAATTGTATTCTTCTTCATTGGCTGATTGCTCCCAACTCATAGGAATCTCCACCCAGTTGACCACTTTAAAATGGTGGAAGCCCTCAATGGCAATGTCCATGCTAAAACGTGTTATATCCATGATGAGTCCTCTTATCTTAATGAAAACAGGCACATCTCTGATATAATTGTTTTTAAATAAAAGTTGCCCGAAATGCCATGTGCATCCACTTATATCAGTGTATTCGTTAACAACCTAAGCATTATGAAACTTTTATTCAATCAAATAAACCTCATGTAGCAAATTACCAATAAAAAATGTTGTTGACCAAATTCGACACACTCATTGACCTTCATACAAAAAACATTTTCATGGCCAGTTTTTGGTGGAGTAAAACCTCTCGCTTAGCCTCTTCCTCTCTGCTTATATTGAGCAGGGTCCCCCCCCTCCTTTGCCACACGATTTGTCTGTCTACGACAGACGCTGTTTGCTTATCCAGCTAATTCCCATTGTGAGACACCTCACTCTATTATCAGAGAACAGGGGTTACGCAAGTAACCTTAACATTTTACCTGTGGATTATTTGTTTGAATCTCAGGTATTACAGGATTACAAAGGATTACGTGTTGAACAACATTATGAGTTCAAATGTTAAAACTGATACGTTACTTTACCTGAGGCACTGTGATTGGTTCTGTTATCAAAATAAGGGAAGCAAGTTGTGATGCAGTATTTTTTACGTAGCATAGTTTAATCTTAGTTGTCGGACATCTGATGTGGGCCATTCTTCCTGTGGGGTTCTTTACAACATGTTTCTTTGTCAATATGCTGTGTTATACACACAATGATCTGTGAGTTACATCAGCACAAGCTTGCTATTTAGGCTTGCAAATACCACCTACAGAACCCGATATGTTAAGTCTAGCATTTTTGCTTGAACTATGACAAATGTAACTTCATCCCCCTACAGTAGATCTCAGCATGTCCATCAGTTTCTGACCAGTGTTTTTTCTATGTTATCTTGCAGCTTGGCGAGGACACCTTCAACAGAGCCAAGCTCCTGAATGTGGGCTACACCGAGGCTCTGAAGGATGCAGAGTATGACTGCTTCATCTTCAGCGACGTGGACCTCATCCCTATGGACGACCGTAACCTCTACCACTGTTACGACCAGCCACGACACTTTGCCATCGCTATGGACAAGTTTGGCTTCAGGTAGGTCAACTTTATTATGTACTGTCACTCACACGTATATTTACTCTGAGTGAAATCTGTTATTCGTTTTTCAAGCCTATATTCTCCAAACTCCTAGCATCTTATGTTTATTGATTTGGTAATGTGGATGCTTTTAAATGGATAGAATACAACAGGTGTAGTCCTTACAGTGAAATGCTTACTTACAACCCCTTAACCAACAATGCAGTTTTAAGAAAATACCAACAAAAAAAGTAAGAGATAACAATAACAAATAATTAAAGAGCAGCAGTAAAATAACAATAGCGGAGCTCTATACAGGGGGTACCTGTACAGTCAATGTGGAGACTATATACAGGGGGTACCTGTACAGTCAATGTGGAGACTATATACAGGGGGTACCTGTACAGTCAATGTGGAGACTATATACAGGGGGTACCTGTACAGTCAATGTGGAGACTATATACAGGGGGTACCTGTACAGTCAATGTGGAGACTATATACAGGGGGTACCTGTACAGTCAATGTGGAGACTATATACAGGGGGTACCTGTACAGAGTCAATGTGGAGACTATATACAGGGGGTACCTGTACAGTCAATGTGGAGACTATATACAGGGGGTACCTGTACAGTCAATGTGGAGACTATATACAGGGGGTACCTGTACAGAGTCAATGTGGAGACTATATACAGGGGTACCTGTACAGTCAATGTGGAGACTATATACAGGGGGTACCTGTACAGTCAATGTGGAGACTATATACAGGGGTACCTGTACAGAGTCAATGTGGAGACTATATACAGGGGGTACCTGTACAGTCAATGTGGAGACTATATACAGGGGGTACCTGTACAGAGTCAATGTGGAGGCTATATACAGGGGGTACCTGTACAGAGTCAATGTGGAGACTATATACAGGGGGTACCTGTACAGTCAATGTGGAGACTATATACATGTGGAGGGGGTACCTGTACAGTCAATGTGGAGACTATATACAGGGGGTACCTGTACAGAGTCAATGTGGAGACTATATACAGGGGGTACATGTACAGAGTCAATGTGGAGACTATATACAGGGGGTACCTGTACAGTCAATGTGGAGACTATATACAGGGGGTATATAGAGTCAATGTGGAGACTATATACAGGGGGTACCTGTACAGAGTCAATGTGGAGACTATATACAGGGGGTACCTGTACAGAGTCAATGTGGAGACTATATAAAGGGGGTACATGTACAGAGTCAATGTGGAGACTGTACAGGTACCCCCTGTATATAGAGTCAATGTGGAGGCTATATACAGGGGGTACCTGTACAGGATCAATGTGGAGACTATATACAGGGGGTACCTGTACAGAGTCAATGTGGAGACTATATACAGGGGGTACCTGTACAGTCAATGTGGAGACTATATACAGGGGGTACCTGTACAGAGTCAATGTGGAGGCTATATACAGGGGGTACCTGTACAGTCAATGTGGAGACTATATACAGGGGGTACCTGTACAGAGTCAATGTGGAGACTATATAAAGGGGGTACATGTACAGAGTCAATGTGGAGACTGTACAGGTACCCCCTGTATATAGAGTCAATGTGGAGGCTATATACAGGGGGTACCTGTACAGGATCAATGTGGAGACTATATACAGGGGGTACCTGTACAGAGTCAATGTGGAGACTATATACAGGGGGTACCTGTACAGAGTCAATGTGGAGGCTATATACAGGGGGTACCTGTACAGAGTCAATATGGAGGCTATATACAGAGATTACCTTTACAGAGTCAATGTGGAGGCTATATACAGAGGTTACCTTTACAGAGTCAATGTGGAGGCTATATACAGAGATTACCTTTACAGAGTCAATGTGGAGGCTATATACAGAGGTTACCTTTACAGAGTCAATGTGTGGGGACACAAGTGTCTAACGCTTACACTTCAATTTTAGGGAGGTTTAAAGAAACATTATGATATGAAGAAAATGTATTTCAGAAGAACAGAACATGAGTTGTCATACTGTATGCTATCTCGCTATGTGTCATGCCATAGGCTTGTTCTTTTAGCTGACAAAATATGTTATATATATATATATATAGGACAAAACACACATCACAACAAGAGAGAGAACACAACACTACATAAAGAGAGACCTAAGACAACAACATAACATGTCTGCAACACATGAAAACACAGCATGGTAGCAACACAACACGACAACAACATGGTAGCAACACATGGCAGCAGCACAACATGGTAGCAGCATAAAACATGGTACAAATATTATTGTGCACAGACAACAGCACAAAGGGCAAGAAGGTAGAGACAACAATACATCACGCAAAGCAGCCACAACTGTCAGTAAGAGTGACCATGATTGAGTCTTTGAATGAAGAGATTGAGATAAAACTGTTCAGTTTGAGTGTTTGTTGCAGCTCGTTCCAGTCGCTAGCTGCAGCTAACTGAAAAGAGGAGCGACCCAGGGATGTCTGTGCTTTGGGGACATTTAACAGAATGTGACTGTCAGAAAGAGTGTTGTATGTGGAGGATGAGGGCTGCAGTAGATATCTCAGATGGGGGGGAGTGAGGCCTAAGAGGGTTTTATAAATAAGCATCAACCAGTGGGTCTTGCAACTGGTATACAGAGATTACCAGTTTACAGAGGAGTATAGAGTGCAGTGATGTGTCCAATAAGGAGCCTTGGTGGCAAATCTGATTGCCAAATGGTAAAGAACATCTAGCCGCTCGAGAGCACCCTTTCCTGCCGATCTATAAATTAAGTCTCCGTAATTTAGCATGGGTAGGATGGTCATCTGAATCAGGGTTAGTTTGGCAACTGGGGTGAAAGAGGAACGATTGCAATAGAGCAAACCAAGTCTAGATTTAACTTTAGCCAGCAGCTTTGATATGTGCTGAGAGAAGGACAGTGAACCATCTAGCCATACTCCCAAGTACTTGTATTAGGTGACTACCTCAAGCTCTAAACCCTCAGAAGTAGTTATCACACCTGTGGGGAGAGGGGCATTCTCCTTAAGAAACCAAATGACCTTTGTTTTGGAGGTGTTCAGAACAAGGTTAAGGGCAGAGAAAGCTTGTTGGACACTAAGAAAGCTTGTTGGACACTAAGAAAGCTTTGTTGTAGAGCGTTTTACAGAAAATCCAGGGAGGAGCCAGCTGAGTATAAGACATATAAATGGATGAGAGAGCTTCCTACTGCCTGAGCTTTGTTGTTGATGTAAATTGAGAAGAGCGTGGGGCCTAGGATCGAGCCTTGGGGTAACGCCTTGGTGACAGGCCGTGGCTGAGACAGCAGATGTTCTGACTTTATACACTGCACTCTTTGAAATAGGTAGTGAGCAAACCAGGCCAAAGACCCCTCAGAGACACCAATACTCATTAGCCGGCCCACAACAATGGAATGGTCTACCATATCAAAAGCTTTGCCAAGTCAATAGAAATAGCAGCACAACATTGCTTAGAATCAAGGGCAATGGTGACATCATTGAGGACCTTCAAGGTTGCAGTGACACATCCATAATCTGAGCGGAAACCAGATTGCATAGCCAAGAGAATACTATGGACATCAAGAAAGCCAGTCAGTTGATTATTGACAAGTTTTCCCAACACTTTTGATAAACAGGGCAAAATAGAAATAGGCTTATGACGAACCGTGGCTGCCTTCCAAGCAATGGGAGCCCAGAGAGGAGAGACAGGTTAAAAAGGTCAGAAATAGGCTTGGCGATGATAGGGGCAGCAACCTTTAAGAAGAAAGGGTCTAAACCATCTGACCCAGATGTTTTTTTGGGGTCAATTTTAAGGAGTTCCTTTAGCACCTCGGACTCAGTGACCACCTGCAGAGAGAAACTTTGTAGCAGGGGGAAAGAGGGAGGAGCATCAGGGCTAGTCGCACTAGAAGGGGTGGGAGATGAGTAAATGTTGAATGCGCAAGGAGGCTTGGTTGAGTCAAATAGGAATCCTGACTTAATGAAGTGGTGATTATAGAGCTCAGCCATGTGGTTCTTTTCAGTAACAACCACATCATCAACATTAAGGGACATGGGTAGCTGTGAAGGGTTTATTCTCAAGGTCTTTAATCATTTTAACCAGAACTTCTTGGGGTTATAACAATACCACTGAAAATATCAAAAAAGGTCAAAGCGTCTTCGACAGAGGGGATCAAACTGATTCTATATTATTTTACAGAGGCCATTTTGTGATGGAAGGCTTGCTCATTCATTTTTTTTTTACCAAGCATCTATGACAAATCAGGACAGGCCGTTTCACTGAGCTGCCAATACGAACACAGGCTGTAAAACAGTGATCACTAAGGTCATTACAGAAAATACCAGACTGATACCTGTCAGGATTATTTGTGAGGATAACATCGCGGAGAGTAGCCTTTTCTGGGTGTTTGGAGTCATACAATGTGGGATTGATAATAATCTGGGAAAGATTTAGGGAGCCCCATTGCTTTAGGACTTTAAGCATGTCCCAGTGGTTAAAGCATGTCCTAGGTTAGGTCACCTAGCAGGACAAATTCAGACTTAGTCTAAGGGGCCAGGAGAGAGCTTAGGGCAGGTAGTGTAAAGGCTGGTACTGATGAAGGACAATAGCACCCAGAAACAGTCAACAAAGAGCTATTTCAAAGTTTAATGCTTAAAACCAGCAAATAAAAGTGTTTGGGGACAGACTTGATGGAGACAATAGAACACTGAAGGTGATCCTTGGTAAAGATTGCCAATTCCCCACCTCTGGAAGATCTGTCTTGACGAAAAAAGTTATAACCAGAAAGGTTAACATCAGTATTCAAAACACTCTTCCTTAACCACATCTCAGTAATGACCAACACATCTGGATTGGGGCTGTGAACCCACACGTTCAATTAATCCATTTTAGGTAATAAGCTTCTAGTGTTAACGTTCAGAAAACCCAGGCTTTTATGAGAGCAGAAATCAGTGAAGCAGATTTGGGGCTAGCAACAGTAGATGGGCAACAGTGTACATGCACATTTCCAGATACCTAATTTCTACCAGCATGTCACATGTGCAACCAGAGGAGAAAAAAACAATAGATCACCTATACTCCACACACAGAGACGCATACAAAGCTCTCCCTCGTACTCTATTTGGAAAATCTGACCATAATTCTATCCTCCTGATTCCTGCCTACAAGCAAAAACTAGAGCAGGAAGTACCTGTGACTCTCTCAATGCGTAAGTGGTCAGATGACGCAGATGCTATGCTACAGGACTGTTTTGCTAGCACAGATTGGAATATGTTCTGGGATTCATTCAATGACTTTGAGGAGTACACCACCTCAGTCACCGGCTTCATCAATAAGTGCATTGACGATGTCGTCCCCACAGTGACCGTGCGTACATACCCCAACCAGAAGCCATGGATTACAGGTAACATCTGCACCGAGCTAAAGGCTAGAGCTGCCGCTTTCAAGGAGCGGAACACTAATCCAGACACTTATAAGAAATCCTGCTATGCCCTCAGACAAACCATCAGAGGCAAAGCATCAATACAGGACTAAGATTGAATCCTACTACACCGGCTCTGATGCTCGTCGGATGTGGCAGGGCTTGCAAAATGTTACAAACTACAAAGGGAAATCCAGCTGCAACCTGCCCAGATCCTCAAAAAGTTTTACAGCTGCACCATTGAGAGCATTCTGACCAGTTGCATCACCGCCTGGTATGTCAACTGGTCGGCATCCGGACGTAAGGTGCTACAGAGATTGTCAAAGACTCCAGTCACCCAAGTCATAGACTGTTCTCTCTGCTACTGCACAGCGAGTGGTACCGAAGCATCAAGTCTAGGTCCAAAAGGCTCCTTAACAGCTTCTACCCCCAAGCCATAAGACTGCTGAACAATTAATCAAATGGCTACCCAGACTATTTGCATTGACCCCCCCAGCCCTTGTTTTTATACTGCTGCTTCTCGCTGTTTATTATCTATGCATAGTCACTTTACCCCTACCTACATGTATAGATTACCACGACTAACCTGTACTCCCGCACATTAACTCAGTACCAATACCCCCTGTATATAGCCTCTTGTGAGGCATCTGTTTCTCAAACTAGACACTCTAATGTACTCAGTTGTGCAATGGGGCCTCCCACTCCTCTTTCTATTCTGGTTAGATCCAGTTTGCGCTGATCTGTGAAGGGAGTAGTACATAGCATTGTACCAGATCTTCAGTTTCTTGGGCATTTCTCACATGGAATAGCCTTCATTTCTCAGAACAAGAATTGACTGATGAGTTTCAAACAAAAGTCTTTGTTTCTGGCCATTTTGAGCCTGTAATCAAACCCACAAATGCTGATGCTCCAGATACTCAACTAGTCTAAAGAAGGCCAGTTTTATTGCTTCTTTAATCAATACAACAGTTTTCAGCTATGTTAACATAATTGCAAAAGGGTTTTCTAATGATCAATTAGCCTTTTAAAATGATAAACTTGGATTAGCTAACACAACGTGCCATTGGAACACAGGAGTGATGGTTGCTGATAATGGGCCTCTGTACGCCTATGTAGATATTCCATTAAAAATCAGCTGTTTCCAGCTACAATAGTCATATACAACATTAACAATGTCTACACTGTATTTATGATGCATTTTATGTTATTTTAAATGGACAAAAATGGGATTTTCTTTAAAAATCAAGGACATTTCTAAGTGACCCCAAACTTTTGAATGGTAGTGTACATGCATGCACACACACACACACACACACACACACACACACACACACACACACGCACAAACAGAAGGATTCTCTCTCCACACTGTTTGTGTGAAGGCTGCTGCTAAAGCAGATGGCCTCATTAGTGTTGTGCTTGTCGTCTTTAAACATGAAGCTGCCTGTCGCACACCAATCACCACTGGCCTGAGGCAGACTTCAGGGACCCGACATGCCACTGCTAACCTTCAGCACTGTACTGGAACATTACAGTGGGGCTCTGTAGAAGGGCTCTGTAGAAAGGCTCTGTGTGTCCCAAATGGAACCCTATTCCTTATAGAGTGCACTACTTTTGACCAGGGCCCATAGGGAATTGAGTCTATTTCTCCCTTTCCCAATATATTGTTAGCTTTAAGTCATGTGCGTAAACTAGAGTGCTTCACATCATGCGATTGTTCCCTACTTCTTAAAAAAAGCTATCTGAGCTAGCTGTAGAAGCAATACATTGTTAATATACTTGTATTTTGTTGATACTGTTCCATTGTTACACTATGCACATGAAATGCACGAATACATGTCTTGTTCTAATTTTCACTTGTCTTGAATGCAATACAGTAGAGTATCCATATTTGACAGGCTTGTTGTTTTGAAATGCCAGGATCTGTCGTGAAATTCAAAACTGACAACTGCCTCAATTCTTTGACAGTTCTTTTCTCTTGCAGGCTTCCTTATGCGGGGTACTTTGGCGGGGTTTCCGGGCTGAGCAAAAAACAGTTTCTCAAGATCAATGGCTTCCCCAACGAGTACTGGGGCTGGGGAGGAGAAGATGACGACATCTATAACAGGTAAGACTGCAGGGCAGAAAAATACATTTATAAAAACTCCCATCAATCCCAGCACCATACCAGAAAATGAATGCAGTCATTTTAGTTGACATTTCGATTATACATGTAGCTGATTCAGTAGTTTGTATATTAGGCAGAAAAACTACACTACCAAGGTCATTGCGTCAGTATTAGTCATTGCTACAAAGTGCCTGTACTTTAGAAGCTTTGAATTATTTAATGCTGATAACATTTTAAAGGCACCGATTATATATTACAAGAGTGAAGTGGGCACAGCTAATGTCTTGTTAAGCGCAGAATGTATGCTTGGCCTGTCATTTGACTTTATCATTGAAGTAGATTTTTTCTTGAATGTCAAGACAGAAAGTCATTGTTCATCCCGACCACGTTATCTCTCAGTGCTGCTTGCAGACGGTCCCGGTTTCATAGTGCACGTTTTTGTCAAACGATAGAGCAGCAGTTTCTCATTTTACTGACACTTGTTTTAGAGGAGAATAGATCGCTCTTTCATGTCATCTATCATCTTCCCTCTAGCTCGTGAGATATGTGACTTCCACCATTCCATCTACGAACCCAACTCTGTTGTGATAACACAAAACACAAAATAGGTAAATAGAGTGTTTGGAATTGGCCCCTTTCCGTGGGATGTGGGACGGTATACGGGTGATTACTGCATCACAGATAGAGTCTGGCAGGATGTGCGTTATGCGATAAAAGGAATCTTTCTTTGTGTGTGTCTGCCCCGAGCCCTCGCATCTGAAGAGAAGACATGATTGGAGGGAGGATGTTGGGGGAGTAAAATCTTTCACAGCTTGATAGTAGCTGCAGTCGAGTTGATCCATTAAGATTTCCCCAGAGATGCTTCCTTCAACAGACCAATTTCTTCCAGTAGATGATGTGAAATGCACTGGGATATTATCCTGCCCCATGCTGCACCCAATACATGAGTGTGAAGGCTAAAGTCAACGTCGTAGACACCAAAATAAGCATATAAAAAGAGCATGAAGGTTGTCTTTCATTGAAATCCAGAACCTTTTCAAGGCTCACTTGTTTTAAAGCCGTTTTATATAAAGCAATTTGAAATGCCCCTGAATATACACTGGGTGTCATGGCCAGGCAGGGACTGATGGTAAAGCCTGGTGTTAGGCTAGCGTGCAGCAGTGTGTAGACTCTGGCTGCGTCCCAAATGGCAACCTATTCCCTATACACGTTGTGCATTACTTTTGACCAGGGCACATGGGGCTCTGGTCAAAAGTAGTGCACTATATAGGGAATAGGGTGCCATTTGGGATGCAGACTCAAACGGGTCTGTGACTGGGGTGGTGGTGAAGGTCTCTTCCCCAGGCACCCAGGGAGATGGTGATGTGTGAGTGATGGGGTCTGTTGCTAGTGTCTCTCTTTCTCTTGTTCCACTGGCTCCTTCCTCTGGGTTCGCTGCAACAAAACACGGCATCTTCACCCAAATTGTGGCCAGCCAACACAATCACAGCTCGCGGGAGTCCATGTCCCTGTTCAGTACTATGCGGCCGTGCCCACAGTCTGTTGATCGGAGGTCCATGGGTGCCGGAGTGAGGGGATGTCAGTGACAGCACTCTTCCCTCTAACACTAGAAGCACCGAGGCAGTCATTTTGATTGTGTATGAATTTAAAATCGAAAAATCATGCCCCCTCCACCCATGACTTTTCCTTAATGAGTCTATTTAATGTTGTTAGAATTTCAATATCACGGACAGAATTTGTATTTAAAGCAGTTTTAAGAGGACGTGTCCCCCCCTGCCCCTCGTTCACCGGCAGTTAGCTGATGGCCCATCAAAACTACATCTTAACCATATTGAAACTCATTTCGCACATACAGTATAACAATAGAATTAGCCTAAAGACAAGATGGATTTGACAGTAGTCTGATGGATGACAATATTATCAATTGTCAAATTGAAGATTTGGTCCAGTGCAGCTTGGAATTGCACAGAGGCAGGGAAACGGAGCGTCAAAAAGTGACCATTTAAAATCCCCCTACAGTCACAAGCAGGTAAGACATTTTATTTCTAGAAAGTGAGAAACAAGGTTATTATAGTAAACTGAAGCTAAAACAGAAACTAATTACAAAAAAATGTATTTAGTCAAGTAAAATAAAATAATTTGGGCAAAAATGTAAAAATGTAATGGGGTTTTAAAGCTTTTTTTTTTTTTCAAGCTACTGAATGTGGTGAGTAAATACTACCAGGAGATGGCGATGTTACAAATAGGGCTAGTTTATGCATCACTATTAGTTTCTCGAGACAGATGGTTTATTTGCCTAGCTTACGATGCTCCAAGGTATGGAATATACGAGTCTACATTACTATCACTAGCTAACAGGTAAAGTATCGGCTAGGTAGCTAACTTGAGTCTTCTTACATGTACTACTGAGGTGAAAAAGCATTGGATTGGTGTAAACATGGGCGAGATAGGGTTTCCTTCCATCATATTTATTGCACCAGAGTCAGTGCTATTCCTTTGAAATCCAAGCCACGTTGAGAATGAGTTTATAATTCAAAGGGCCAATCAGCAATCATTGTAAATAAGAATTTGTTCTTAACTGACTTGTAACCACTCTAATAAATTATAGACAGAAGTATTGTTGCAAGGACGAACCATCTATGATATAAAAAAAATATTTAACCATGGGCTGTATTCAATCCATATCGCGGAAGTTCAGCGTCGCAGCATGATTGAAATGTAAAGGCAATGTTGGGAGACTGAATTCCCGGTAAACGCTGCAGATGTCGACTCAATCGGAAGTTACCTTCACATTTCTATCGTACCATCTGTAATGCTTCAGCGATACAGATGGAGTAGAGCCCCATGTTTTGAGGCTTTACAGTGTCCGTTTATTTTGTTTTTACAAACATTGGAGTAAAACAAGCTTATATTTTGGGTTCTGATGGGGAACGACACATGAGCTACGCTCATGAAGCATTTCTAAGTTATATTCTTCAAGAATCAATGGGTACATATCATTCATTTATATGTCCAAAAATGATTGTAGCAACTGCAGATTGCCACTTTAAACCTAACTTAACCTATGACCTGACCCATCACCGTATTACTACTGTTGCAAGAATTGACATAACAAACACACCGACAACTATGCAACAAAAACTGCTTCTAGCCTGGCCCACTCATGATTTCTGTCGCTAAGACTAAAACTAAAACTGAAACTAAATCATATTAAAAGGAATTATAAATATTTTTATACAACTGAATCTAAATAACAACTAGCAAATCAAGTATGTAAACTAATTGAAAGTAAACTAAATTCCAAATAAAATCGAAGAGAAATAAAAATGAGTATTCAAAAAATAAACTATAATGACCTTGGAGAGAAAGATCAGATTCTGAGGTTTCCAAAACACTTACCTTTGCCAAATATAAAATTGAAGAGATGAGTTGTATTTAAAAAATATAACTGTTGGGTGCACTCCACAGGTGAGCTTGCAGCAGCATATAGCTCAGGCTACTACTCAAAGACCAGTAACATAATACAACTTCAAATATGCTATTCTGTTCTTTTGTTTCCTAAGACCTGACAAAATTATAGTACTTTCTTTGTGATGGATTTAACACTTGAATTGTGGTTGTGTTTTAGTTAAATATTATATCTGTTTGGGCTTCTTGCGGTCAATTTGCAGTGTAGAAATGATTTGTGATTATGTTCAGGCCCCCCGACCAGCCCCCTCAAGAAAGAATCGGCCCACCGCTGAATCTAGTTAATGTTCCATGGCCTACAGTAACATAAACTAATGAAAATGCTGTTGTGTTCTTTTAAATATGTTTTTTTTCTTCGTATTCTAATGTTCACCAGGACCTTCATAAATGATTTTTTTCTTCGTATTCTAATGTTCACCAGGACCTTCATAAATGATTTTTTTCTTCATATTCTAATGTTCACCAGGACCTTCATAAATGATTTTTTTCTGATAACATACATGTATTTATTAGACTGTTAGAATGTTGCAGTCAAAATGACTGGTCATTGGCTCAGAACGGGATGGCTCGAGGCCAGGCTTTTCTAGTGTTAAAATCACATCCTCTATGTAGGCTAACCTATGACTTGTGGAGAGAGAAAGAGCGAGAGAGTGCTTCCTTTAATGACTGTACGATTCAGTGGGTTCAGCAGGCCTAGCACTGGCAGACTGGCCACACAATCCCAGATGGTAATAATAGCTGATGCCTCACACACATTGTGATGTAACACAACAGATCTTCCAGCAATGAGAGGGAGGCTTACTGGGATTAGAGTGATTAAGGGGAGTAGTGTGTTGACACACTGTAGTTCAGAAGAGGACAGTCACCAAGAATCTCTCCTTAGAGCAGTAAGGACTGGAGACTAAACAGGATTCGTTTTTTTTTTCATGAATCATGATGCACTCTGCTCTAGAATATGTTAAGAGTTCAACGTGTATTTTGTGATATTTGCATTTTATGTTTTTTTAACATCATATCTTGGTTATTTGCATAGGCTATACTGTAACTACAGTGGTAGTATAGCACTATTAGTGCTGAGGTGCGGTAGTGCACACACAACCTTGTGTGAACTGCATAATTGATTTAAGGTTGCAAGCAGGACAACAAAATATTGTGGGGAGTTCCTCATTTATTGTAGTGTTTTTGGTTCTGTGCCA
Organism: Oncorhynchus tshawytscha; assembly: GCF_018296145.1. Lineage (NCBI taxonomy): Eukaryota > Metazoa > Chordata > Actinopteri > Salmoniformes > Salmonidae > Oncorhynchus > Oncorhynchus tshawytscha. Next base: position 23,002,480 of record NC_056456.1, on the reverse strand, counting down.
TGCTGTCAGAACCTGCTGGGAAAAATCCCTTATGATTTGCTTGGAGGGAATAACTCGCGTTACAGACAGTGCCAACTTCTCCAACAACGATGACTCCTTTTTAACAATCGTACCTCTTCATAAATATGTCTGGGTTGATTTACCCCCCACCCAAATAAACAGCTAAAGAGGAAAAAAGTGGTGATTTTCAAGCCTTTTTTTATGGGCTACCTTGAACTTTGTTGAAGGTCCTCACTATACAGTTTCATTGAGTGAAGGACGGGAGGGTAGACAGAAATAGCTGGAGGTGATGTTGGCAGTAGTGGGGAAACAGATAGATGACACTGTTTTCCCTGGTTCCCTTAGAGCCCATTCACCCTGAGACCAGCAACCAGAATGGAAGGAAACTTAAAAAGCTCTGTCTTTGTCACCCCTCTTGGGCATGTACGTACAACTGAAGAGTAGCAGATCCATCCAGTGTCTTGGATGGGCAACTCCTTGACTGTCAGCATCTGTGCAGTGAAACACAAGGCCCTGGAGGGACAGTTAGTTCCCTCATATTTACTTCTACTACTAAGCTAGATGACTGACTGTCTCTGGTGACAGACAGACAGGCTCTCCCTGACCTAAATATACACCTAGCTGATACTGATGCCAACAGACAGATAGAGGGGAGACAATTTCAAGGAAGATTACTCAAGAAATATACAATCCCAAGTCATAGCCTATTTCAAATTGTGATAGTTTCTATTTTAAACACGGGCAGACTATCAAGTCTACATTTGGTCTGTCTGTAAAAGAGGGAGGGAGATAGAGGAGAAAAATGCCAGCCCTGGCAGGACTCTCATTTCTCTATTGCCCTCGTGTGGCTATTTCTAATTAGAGTGAGACAGGAGGGAGTGGACAGAGAGTTGGCAGGCAGCAGAGAGATAGAACCGCCGCAGTCAGCAAGACCATCACAGACAGTGCAAACACACTCTCAATCCAACATGAGCGATTTCAGCTTCGCTCCTCTCATCTCCTCGTCTCTCCCCACTGGCTTCTTTCTCAGCAGCACCCCTCTCATTTCGGCTCTGACAGAGTGAAATGAGGGGATGCCGCAGATTCCAATTCCCCTCGACTCCAAGAGTCTAATGCAATTAAGACTGTTGAGAAATGAAAAAAAAAAAGATGGAGACATTCTTAATCCAATCAGAAGGGCACGAGAGGCCAAATTAGCTGTCCAGACAGTCATATCAATACTACCACTGGGCCTCAGGAAAACAATGATTTCTTGTTAATTGTTTGTTGCAATATTTAACAGCTACATAGAGAGTGAATGATATCAGTGGCAATGTGAGAATAGTAAGGAAGTCAACGAAGGGACAAGCATTGCAATGTATGTACTGTATGCATTGCGAGAGAGCAACCATTTTGCAGCAGTGGAGGCTGCTGAGGGGAGGACAGCTTATAGTAATGGGTGGAAGGGAGTGAAGGGAATAGTATCAAACACATGCTTTTCATGTTTTCAATACCATTCTACTCGCTCTATTCCATCTGTTACACTCCATTCCAGCCATTATTATGAGCTGTCCTCCCCTCAGCAGCCTCCACTGTCAACCATACACAAAACTGACAATGTAATCATACTTCTGTTTCTCTTCCTTTCTCTGAGCCTGAATACTACTTTGTTACCCAGGGCAATGTAAATCTAGGACAACAGATATCTTACTCTTCAACAACGATAATTTTATCTCATTGTGCCTGAGAGGAATGAACATCACATCTGAAAATAATCTTCAGCGTTTTCAGAGTTTTGTTGTGCAAGGTCAAAGACTGGGTTTTTTTCCTCTCTATTTTCTTCCAGAAATGCTTTTGATTATATTATTATATTATATCGCTCAATACTCACTCTTCATCATTCCCCCTCTGATTGGTTTCAAAAGGTTTGATGGAGTTCAAGGAATCTGGTTCGGAATGAAAGCGCCCACAGATCCTTGGCACACAACGCTGTTCAATACGATTGAGCCAATTTTGTGTGCTCGCTGGGCTGAGACAGCAGGATGTTAAAACATGGAGGAAAGAAGTCAGGCTAATGGATGGAAGGGCGCGGCAGCACCACGTGGAGTCCCATAGCGTATGACCAAACAGAACAGTAAATGATGACAAAGAAACCTGTCAGACAGCCATGTTGTCTCATACAGTACATCTCAGGTCATGGACACGACATCCTACAATCACATCTTACAATCAATCAGGGTTTCTGGTTAAGGATGTTCCCGGAACGTGTCAGATTTCTTTCTCCTCAACTTGTCCTAAAGTAAAGAAATAGTCAAAAAGGATGTATGCCTAACCTCCTACTGATGTCTGTAAATGTTCTTTTGTTAGAAAGAATCGAGTGAAATAAATGATTTTGAATGTACATCCAGACACTTGTCTTAATTTAACTCTAGGGTAGTCCTTTGGGCCCAATATCTTCAGCTTACAGTACAAACTAAGTGCCATAGTATTGATTAACTCACACATGGATTACCCAGGCGAGGCTAACCATTGATTGAGAGATAGAGCTGAGACTGAGCTCTGTGCCCATCCCTCTACCTGCCCTCTTATATCCTTGAAATCACTGCAGTTGGTTGGAGCTTTTTCCACCTGATACCTTGAAACCACAGTTAACACTGCAGAATGCCTTGAAGCCAAAGAAGTCACTGAATAGTTCAGTTTCCAGCTAGTATGTAACTGGCCTGAAGTGGATGGTAATCATGTAGGTGTACAGAACTTGACACAGACCCAGATGACCATTTAGTTCTAGTAGCTTTTACCAAGCTCTAAATGAGTGAGGTAAAGTATACATACCTATTCTGGTTACAAATAGTAGGTTGCATCCCAGGTGTCACTCTATTCCCTACAGAGTGCACTACTTTTGACCAGAGCAATGTGAGTCCTGGTCAAAATGTGTGCACTATATTTGGAATAGGGTGCCATTTGGGATGCGGGCTGTTTTTTTCCTCCAATATTTCCCTCAATTAATCCTTAGTGATGTTGTTTCTGGGTCAGGAATACACAAGGAGATTATTTCAAATCAACTCTCTGCATTACCAGGCCTCCTCGTTGGTGTTAATGGAAGAAAAAAGCTGCAAGCCCTAGCACACGGAAACAGACAGACAGACACTGTTTATGTTATCGATCTCCATCATGTACTAGGAAGGAAGAGGAAGGTCCAGAGACGGAAGCAGCAGCTAACCTATCGCTTAAGCTGGAGCAGCGGGATGCTCACATGACCGATTGTTGTCTCCAGGGGTTCCACACAGATAAAGAGCCAAATGGGGAGATTATAATGACCCGATTGTTCAAGCAGTCAAGCAGCTGGAAGCAGCATTTTACTCAAACAAATGCCTTTGTTTTCCAAGACAGTTAGCAAGGCTGCTTTGACTGGTCCCTTCAGGAACGCTAAGAGACACTTAATGGGAAGAGTCTGAGTTTTCTTCAATATGTTCTACTGAATTTGTATTCAAAAATGTTTTTTTTGACTCGCTTGGCATTTTCTTCTCATATGTTCTAATGAGGCTTTGATGGCAAGATGCAGAAGCAATGTGTTTTGCTGGTTGTTTGTCAGTCAGTAAGAGCGAGGCCCACAGATACAAACTGTAATATCAAGGTTGGCTGCACCAATAACACAGGAGATCCAGCATGAATCAGAGCATTACAGAGAGAAATAAAACCATTTCATCCCATCTTGGGAACCTAACATTGTAAACATCCAAACACACACAAGGTTCCATATCACTGCGTAAAGGAATATACAGTAATTTCTTATTTTCCTCCCTCTAATTCTAGAATAGGCTTTAGTTTGTACTGGTTGTCTACAGTCAGTGCCTTGCTTTAACCCATTTTTGTCGCATTACAGCTGAAGCTTAACTTGAGATTGCTATGACAGTGTCTGGTCATGGCTGGCATTGCTACAGCAGTTTTGGAGCGGTTATGACTTATATTTCTATGGCTGTAAGTGTGATTATGGTTACCAATTGGAAACCTATTTCCTATGTAGTGCACTGCTTTTGACCAGTGTCAATAGGGCTCTGGTCAAAAGTAGTGCACTATGTAGGGAATAGGGTGCCTTTTGGGATGAAAACTCGGATCCTTTCTAAACCATGACTCTGTTGTAGGATCACCCTCAACGGGATGAAGGTGGTTCGACCGGACGTCCGGATCGGCCGCTACAGGATGATCAAACACGAAAGAGACAAGCACAATGAACCCAACCCACAAAGGTTTTGTATTTGATTTCTATATTTTCCTCTCTAGACACAAGCCTGGTTCCAGATCTGTTTGTGCTGTCTTGCCAACAATGACATAGGAGTTGTCATGACAGCATAAAACAGATCTGGGATCAGACTTTTCCTAGGGATCTTTTTCCCGAAGGTACAGAAAGTACAGGTACTGTAGCTGTTGTTTGCCTGGTTTCCAAAGTTGTCTTTTTGATAAAGGTTGCATCACACTCAACACATTATAATACCAGCTCGCGGTTATAAGGCTGCTCTAAGATGAATCTCACATGTCATATCCCATAGATTTGGCTGGAAAATAACAACTCATAACACTTATCATAGAAATGGATTATCATTGTTTATTCACTGCTAAGAGGGCTCTTTCATACATGAATAGACAACCCATCAATGACTCTAAAAAGAGCAGATCGATAACAGCATGGCTATATGCAGCGCTGTTAGTTGTGATTGTTGCCAAACCCCAGAACCCTACAGAGCTGAGCTGCAATTTGCAAAACATTATTATGGCATAGCATGAGTGCACACACTGTAGAAGTTACAGACTGTTATTGATCACATCCAGCCCCATTGCTGGCTCTTACCATGCTCTGAAGGCTAAATAACCACGGGGAGGCCATTTCATCCTCGGCCTGATCTTGGTTCTGTTAGTTTTCCATGAACTCCCACTCCCTATGATTTCCAATGTGTGAAGATAACAGCCACAGAAGACAACGCTCATTTTGATGAGTGCCTCAGACAATACTAATAATGAACCAATGAAGAGCCCGTGCATAGCTAGCACGAGAGCCTAATAAACAAATTTCCATGGGAGAATGTAAATGAATTAGTTGTTGTTGCTGCGCCTAATGAATTGAAACATGTTGATGTAAGAGGGGTTTGCTGTGCTGACATAACCAGGGAAGCTTGCTGTTGTCTGTTTGGCTTGTGGCTGTGTGGCAGGTGGAAGGGTTGATAGATACTGATCTAAGTACTTACCATGCAATCCCAATCAACATGCTTCCGAATGGCACCCTCTTCCCTTTACAGTGCACTGCCACATGGCCTGGTCTAAAGTAGTTCACTCTAGGGAATAGGGTGCCTTGAACCTAACATGTGCCTAATATGTACCGTCACTTGTAACATATTCCTTAAATATGTAGCTGTCCTGCATGAACACACTGTGATGTATGTACAGTCTTGGGTCATTTAGTATAGGACATACTATCAGAAATGAATAACAAGGCTTGTTTTTGTAGAAATGAAAGTGTGTCATGTCACCTAGGCTACTCTAATATGGGTCAGAGTTATTACTTGCTGAATTGACACCAGTTGAGTTCTATAGACAACAAGAGCAGGGTCGACATCCGGTGCCATTGGCTTTATGACAACCAATACATCAGAGACTAATTTGAAGGAATCTGTCGCTGACTTGCTGTGTGATGGATTTGAAGGAATCTGTCGCTGACTTGCTGTGTGATGGAGACAGAGAGAGAGAGAGACCTTCATCCTTTGACTGACATTTCCAGCACTTTATTCTCCAGCCTGACTTGATTCTGATCCATGAGCCTCGGCTTTCGCGAAAGTTGTCTTGGACAGAATTTATTTTGGGCCAATAAATAATTAATAAATGCCAGGAAGAGGAAAGATAGACAGAGATACCCCTATTAGGGAAACCTCCCTAAAATTGTTTTTTGTTCCTCCTTTGGGGATTATTTGAAGTGTTTTGATTCATAAAATAATACATTTGGGTTTTAAAATAGAGGGAAGTAGAAAGCCCTTGAAGGGTCTGGGCTTTTATAGCCAAACCTTTTAGCGAGAGAGCGCTTCTAAAAATTCTAACAGCGTATTGGGAAAGGGAAAGGGGAATGTGTCTTCCGCATCTGAATCAGAGAGGTGCAGGGGGCTGCCTTAATTGGTGTCCATGTCATCGGCGCCCGGGGAGCAGGTGTTGTTGGTTGGTTAACTGCCTTGCTCAAGGGCAGAGCGGCAGATTTTATGGTTAGGGCCTTTAGCCCGGTTCCCTGGAGTTAAGTTATTAAGGTCGCTGATGTTTTCAAGGTCCAAAGGGCAGAGCGACAGATTTTATGGTTAGGGCCTTTAGCCCGGTTCCCTGGAGTTAAGTTATTAAGGTCCAATGCTGACTTTGTTATCTCAATACCAAATAATTTCCGGGTAACAATTAAATACCTTACTGTGATTGTTTTCAATTAAAATGTTCAAAAAGAAGCAAAAATAGCATCTTAGCAAAATGCAATTTCTCAAAGAAGACTTGGACAGTCTGGGAGTGGTCAGAGCGAGGGGCCTAATTGGAGTGCGAAGGATGTGTCACCTGAAAACTAGCTGTTATTGGCATAAAGGAGAGCAAACTCTTCGTTATTGGTCTATTAACTTAAACCCCACCCAGCCAAACAAGCTGACATTTCAGGCTGTCTTTTCAAACAGCGCTTACACTAAAAGTTCATGATCATAATTTTCACAATTTCACAGTATCATTCCAACCTCATAGTGTGGCAATATACAGGTAACTGCCTAAATAAAGGAAACTCCAACATAAAGTGTCTTAGTAAGACGTTTGGCCACCACGGGCCAGAACAGCTTCAATGCACCTTGACATAGATTCTACTAGTGTCTTGAACTCTATTGGAGGGATGCGACACCATTCTTCCACAAGGTAAATCACGTTTTTGACTCTACTGCCCCTAATATGCCCATATACTCACGATGTGTGTCGTACTTAGAGACAGGCTGCACAGGAGGAGCATTAAGTGTCAAATCACTGTCCTAAAAACCTGGATTAGCCTATTTCCTGAAAAAAACTCATTATTCTATCCTTGCACTCTAATTATTATGTTGTATCTGTCCTCGTAGGAAAACGCATTATGCCTCCAGAAATGTTTCTTAGGTCAACAAATTAGCCTAGTTTACCATAATTATGCAGCTTCCGTTGCAAACCCAGTCTTACCCACCAGACATTCCAGAGCATTCTTCAGCGTATCCAGGAGAGAGTGGTTCTAATCTCCTACCATGACCAGTGTTTACTGTTTACCAAAGCGCATGTTTTTGATGATTAATGTTGACCACCTCTACAGCTCTGTTACTGCCACCCATTCTGCTCTGTTTGGTCAGTAGGAAGTAGGAGATGTGGTTTAGGCATAATAATGAGACATAAGGCTTGTCAAAAGAAGAAAGACTACCATTCATCATTATTCCAAAAGATTAGTTGGCACTGCCTTACTCCGTGGACTCATGCATATTAACTCAATGAATACGAGGCTTCCTCCTTCCACAGAGTAGCATCGTCATCAAACATGCATTATGAATCATCATCTCATGCTAAAATAGTGGTTTTATGGCTTTTTTGGGGCTGATGTCTTGCCGATGTAAGTTGATACCAAAACATGAATAGGGGAAGCTTATTCTGAAAGTTGCATTCTATTACAGTCCATATTTATGTAATACGTGAGAATATCTCCGATCTCATTGTGAGATCATTGAGAGACTATGATAAAGTATAGTAGTAGAGCACATTCAGGCTATTGCCTTTAATCCTCTCTCCTCTTGATAGATATATAGATAAATCTCTCTCTCCCTCCCCCTCTCTTTCTCCCTTCCTCTCACTCTCTCTGTCTCTCGCTACCCCCTCCTTTCTCTCTTAGTCTAAAAGTAATTTAGCTTTCATTTAGATTCCTGACAAGATCTGCGTGTAGAGAAATCTCTGTTTAGCTGTAAGTGACAAGGTGCTGCTGCAGGGTTCTTCTTAGGTTGACTTGGATTGTGTCGTAGTGGGTTTATGTCCAAGCACATAAAAATACATCTTGTTTGATCCATTCACTGCTCTTTGAAGATTGGATATGCACTGTTGGCTACTGAAGCAGTTTATGTACTCTGAATCCCTGCCTCTTCTCAAACAGTAAAAGGAAATCTGAGAAAACCATGGGGTATTGTAGCCTTGGCATTGGACAATGGATGACTGTTACAGATGGATGATTCCTGTGTTTGTCCTCTGAGTTCCAGTTCATGCTCATAGCACCCCCTGTTGGCCAATATGGGATTAACAAGAAACATGCGAAATCAAAATGTTAGCCATGATGATTGTGATAAAAAACATGCAATAATATTTCACTGTTTGTTACAATGAAAACATTTCCCACTAATAATAATGATTTTTCTCCTCTTCTCCAGATTCAACAAGATCCAGAACACCAAGAACACTATGAAGAGAGACGGGATCAGCACGTTAACATACCGCGTGCTCCAGTTTAAGAAGTACCCTCTCTACACCAACATCTCTGTGGAGATCGGCAAGCCCCCGCCCCGGCCTTTCAGGGGCTAGACAGATAGAGAGCCCTGGCCTTGACATGGAGAGGGAGGAATGGAGGAGGAGGAAGGGAGATGGGGGAGAGAACTATAATACACAGCAGAGAGCCTTCATCTCCTCCTCTACCTCCCTCAGCCTGACTCAGATACCCCCCACCGACCTGCGCTAGGAGTCTGCCCTGGCCTCTCACAGCCCAGTCTGAGTGGGGATACTGGTACACACTCGTTGCCCTCCCACCCTACCAACGGCTCAACGGTTACGGCAGGCCTACAACATGGCTGGGACCCTGACTGACTGACTAGCTCTCAGGAATAGATGAGGACAGAGGATATATCAGATTCGATTCAGATTCATTCCCCTGGCGACAGTGCTGCTCTGGAAATGCACACACTGTACATGAAACACACAGCAATAAGTCCAGTGCTACTGGTGTCTCGGTCCTGATAACGCAAAGCAACGGGGGTTCAAGAGGAGTCATATTATATTGGGTTGTTGATATGCTGGAGGTTGGGTTTGGGATTCTGAGCAGAACCAAGAAGAACTGCCCTGATCTCTCCATGAGAATCTGTCAATCAGAACACTATATCGGCGCAAAATGAATGTGTACTGTCTGTGCCTGCATCCAATGCAGGCTTTCCCCATTTCCCATGACGTTGACAAACGGTGCTGGAGGAGAGCAACAATGTGCACCAACACTTTTTATTAAGACAAAGAAGTGTGACTTTCTGTGGAGAGAATCAAGGTTGAGTGAATAAAGACCTCCTGGTAGTGGATGGATATGGCTATTCAAGGAACTAGTTTTGACCTGTTTGTGGAGGAGAAAGGTCCAGCAAATAGAAGAGAAGATGGACTTCTGGCATGGTTCTGACAGGTGATTATTAGAGACTATTTTGTTGACATGTTCTCACGCACAGAGAAGGTTACGTTAGGTACTGATGAAAGTGTAAACGTTTGCTGTATGACAATGTGTCCCAGACAGTTTTAGAAGAGGATCATCTATTGCTCAAATACAAGACTCTTTGCTCCACTTTTTTCTTTAATTTCTATTTCAAAATGCCATCCACGTTTTTGGAAAAGAGAATGATAAGGCATTGATAACCAAGTGGTTTAAATTGTGAATACTGAAAGGATGGTCTAGTATGGTGAATATTTGCATTGTAGCATTAATTTCATCCATTCAAAGTCAGAGGCACTGAAGCACTGAGGTGATAAGAACAGAACTGAAGTTAGTTATTTATTGAGTCCCCTCGAATAAATGGAAAACCAGCCTACATATAGTAAAAAAAATATAAAATAAATAATTCGCTATTAACACCACCAATATATAAAAGCCTTTTAACGTCAGTAAGCTTTTTCATTTTTTTCTCCTTTTCCTTTGTGTACTGCCTAAACACCAAATTAATGCCTTCAGAATTGTTATGAGGGGCAATGATAAGGAATGCTGCATTCTGTTGTGTGAAGTGATGTGGAAATCTCTCTTTTGTACTATCAATGGTTTTCTTGGCCTGGCTTGAGACAGTGAGTATTTAGAGATGCCCCAACCAACCCGTTTCCCCTCTGTTTATTTTAAAGAGCCTTTTCAAGTGCATTGACTACATTTCCCTCCTTTTTTTGTTTTTTACAACACCCTCCATTTCCTTTCATTTCACTCCCTGGCTCTACCATCCCTTTCTCCGTGTGTGTCTGTGTGAACACCACAGTGTGTTTCTGTACTTGACCATCTGATGAATACACAGACAGCTGTGTCTGAAGCACACTGCTCCTCTATAGAAATATCAGGAGGACTTAAAAAATCATTACTCTTCTCTCTCTCTCACTCTCTATCTCATTCTGCTGCCTTTTCATTTTTGAGTGCACTACTACTGGTGTGAGAGCACCTCACAAAGAGAATACTCTACTCCTCATTCTACACTGGAGACCAATGTACTTTTACGCTACTGTATTCTGGATGTCATTACTTCTGTCAAATGGGTGAATGCTGTGTATGTACTGCTTTCTGATGGCTGTGGACCATAGGAGTTTGACATATTACTGCCTATGGTCCCAGTACAGTATGATTCATCATCCTGCCAAGCTCCTGCTTTTATGTTCCATGTTGAGGGAATCATTTTCCCAAAGGCTAAATATACTACTTGGAACTGTGGGAAGAAGCTTTTACATATAGCTAGCATCATTACCTAAAATCTGCTTAGCAGAATGAGCTTACTACTGATGCAGTAGCACACAACCCTGAAAATATTTGGTACTCAAAGTTTTAGTCAATGGTTTCATTAAATGAAATGCTTTGATAAAAACAATGTTTTTGCCAGTGATTGTCAAATCGGCTGGTTAGGTCTACAGACTGGGCTTTTTATCAGAACTCCAGTCAAAGATCTTACTGTACAATTGGTGGATATTTGGTTTACTGTAGAGTAGACTACAGGATGTGATTTCTGTACATATCAGACTTGTATCAGACATCAAGTGCTAGCTATCATGTATTACAGGTGCATGAACAGGCATTACCATATAATTTGTGTTGTGAACAGAGAAAACGTCCAATAGAACTCAGTCTGTTCTGTTAACTTGATATCTATATGGAGATCATTCCCAAGTATGCTAGTACAGGAATAATCCATCCTATTGGTACTATAATATCCATTTAGTCATACATCATATTGGTATATCCATCGTATTATCTTGTTTAGCCTATTGGCTATATTCTGCCCCACTACCCCACTTATAGTGACTCTGGTGTCACATTGTAGGTACTGTATAATACAGATTTGATATGATGGTATTGACAGGGGGACCTTTCAGCACAAGCTTAGAGGCATCCTGCCCAGGACTGTGTCTCTCCGACACAGCTCGTCAGCTATAAACCAGTGATAAAGCACCGCTCCGCTTTTGCGTCCCAAATGGCACCCTATTCCCTATCTAGTGCACTACCTTTGACCAGGGCCCTTATAGGAAAGTGGGTGCCATATGGGATGCATCCCTCTGCACCCTCCCTCCCCACAGTCAACTATTAGTGTGTTCAATTTTGTCCTGGAAATTGATAATTGCTGGGCATCAGCTTTCTTCATTGACCATGTGTTTGATGCATCCTTGAATAAGAAAAGCAGACAGGTGGCATACTAAGGTACTGTCCACCCTTTGGAGTGTTTCTGAAGTTCTCTTCATCCATCTGTTGGCAGACACTGCATGGCTTCCCCCTTCTACTTATACGTTTCAACCTAATGCCCATTAAGCAATATTTTCCCTCACTGTCAGAGCAGTCATTTCAAGGAAGTGGTGGGTAACTGAAAGAGAAACAGGATAGGATGAGGGCATTGGAGAACATCACCTACTGACTGCCTCGGGCCTTCAAGCTGGAGTGCATTTTTAAAGATGTACTGTATCTAGGTTTTGTACATTGAATGTTGAAAATGTTATATCTTATATAGAATGCATAATGTTATATCAAACCAACCTTTTCTATACAATCAATAAATCTAATGGTAAATGAGATACACTCACGTGATTGGTTTGTTTTTCCTTGCCAGATGAGAAAATATGTTTCACCTAAGTTGTCAAATGTGTCCTAAATGGCACCCTATTCCCTTTATAGTGCACTAATTTTCAACAGGGCCCATAGGGCTCTGGTCAAGAGTAGTGCACTATGTAGGGAATAGGGTACCATTGGGATGTACCCATCCTGATGGGGGGGCTGATACTTTTTTTCTTCCCTCCATTGTGTCCAGTTGCCATGGCATTCAAAGAAACCTGTAATACATATCTCTGTCAATGGTGTCAGTGGCACTGTATTGTCCTCAAAGCGAGCAAAGAAGTTGTTTAGTTTGTCTGGGAGCAAGACATCTGTGTCCGCGACGGGGCATTCGATATGCTGATAAAATTTAGGTTGCCTTGTTTTCAGATTAGCCTTATTAAAATCCCCAGCTACAATAAGTGCAGCCTCAGGATATGTGGTTTCCAGTTTACATAGAGCCCAATGAAGGTCTTTCAGGGCCGTCGAGGTGTCTGCTTGGGGGGGAATATACACGGCTGTGATTATAATCAAAGATAATTCTCTTGGTAGATTATGTGGTCGGCAATTGATTTTAAGGAATTCTAGGTCAGGTGAACAAAAGGACTTGAGTTCCTGTATGTTGTTATGATCACACCACGACTCGTTAATCATAAGGCATACACCCCCGCCCTTCTCCTTACCAGAGAGATGTTTGTTTCTGTCTGCGCGATGCGTGAAGAAACCGGGTGGCTGTACCGATTCTGATAGCGTATCCCGAGTAAGCCATGTTTTCGTGAAACAGAGAATGTTACAATCTCTGATGTCTCTCTGGAAGGCAACCCTTGCTCGATTTTCATCTACCTTGTTGTCAAGAGACTGGACATTGGCGAGTAGTACACTCGGGAGTGGTGAACGATGTGCCCTTCTACGGAGCCTGACCAGAAGATCGCTCCATCTGCCCCTTTTGCGCCACCGTTGTTTTGGGTCCCCTACTCCCCTACTATCCGATCTCCTTCACCGCAACCAACGTGAGTAAAACATTTAAACGTGTTAACCCTCGCAGGGCTGCCGGCCCAGACGGCATCCCCAGCTGCGTCCTCAGAGCATGCGCAGACCAGCTGGCTGGTGTGTTTACGGACATATTCAATCAATCCCTATCCCAGTCTGCTGTTCCCACATGCTTCAAGAGGGCCACCATTGTTCCTGTCCCAAGAAAGCTAAGGTAACTGAGCTAAACGACTATCACTCACTTCTGTCATCATGAAGTGCTTTGAAAGACTAGTCAAGGATCATATCACCTCCACCCTACCTGACACCCTAGACCCACTCCAATTTGCTTACTGCGCCAATAGGTCCACAGACGATGCAATCGCCATCACATTGCACACTGCCCTAACCCATTTGGACAAGAGGAATACCTATGTAAGAATGCTATTCATCGATTACAGCTCAGCATTTAACACCGTAGTACCCTCCAAACTCATCATTAAGCTCGAGACCCTGGGTCTCGATCCCACCCTGTGCAACTGGGTCATGGACTTTCTGACGGGCCACCCCCAGGTGGTGAAGGTAGGAAACATAATCTCCACCCCGCTGATCCTCAACACTGGGGCCCCACAAGGGTGCGTTCTCAGCCCTCTCCTGTACTCCCTGTTCACCCATGACTGCGTGGCCATGCACGCCTCCAACTCAATCATCAAGTTTGCAGACTACATTATAGTGGTAGGCTTGATTACCAACAATGACGAGACGGCCTACAGGGAGGAGGTGAGGGCCCTCGGAGTGTGGTGTCAGGAAAATAACCTCACACTCAATGTCAACAAAACAAAGGAGATGATTGTGAACTTCAGGAAACAGCAGAGGGAGCAGCCCCCTATCCACATCGACAGGACAGTAGTGGAGAAGGTGGAACGTTTTAAGTTCCTCACGGACAAACTGAAATGGTCCACCCACACAGACAGCGTGGTGAAGAACCTTAGGAGGCTGAAGAAATTTGGCTTGTCACCAAAAATACTCCCACTCTTACAGATGCACAATCGAGAGCATCCTGTCGGGCTGTATCACCGCCTGGTATGGTAACTGCTCCGCTCACAACCGTAAGGCTCTCCAGAGGGTAGTGAGGTCTGCACAACGCATCACTGGGGGCAAACTACCTGCCCTCCAGGACAAATACACCACCCGATGTCACAGGAAGGCCAAAAAGATCATCAAGGACAACAACAACCCGAGCCACTGCCTGTTCATCCTGCTATCATCCAGAAGGCGAGGTCAGTACAGGTGAATCAAAGCTGGGACCGAGAGACTGAAAAACAGCTTCTATCTCAAGGCCATCAGACTGTTAAACAGCCATCACTAACATTGAGTGGCTGCTGCCAACATACTGTCTCAAATCTCTAGACACTTTGATAATAAAAAAATGTATGTAATAAATGTATCATTAGTCACTTTAAACAATGCCACTTTATATAATGTTTACATACCCTACATTACTCATCTCATTTGTATATACGGTACTCTATACAATCTACTGCATCTTGACTATGCCGTTCGGCCATCGCTCCCTCATATATTTATATGTACATATTCTTATTTATTCCGTTACACGTGTATAAGGTAGTTGTTGTGAAATTGTTAGATTACTTGTTAGATATTACCGCATGGTCGGAACTAGAAGCACAAGCATTTTGCTACACTCGCATTAACATCTGCTAACCATGTGTATGTGACAAATAAATGCATCAGTGGATGCATTACAAAGAAAGGATCATTTCTAGGCAGTGTTAAATTATGTTCATACTGTCTCAGAGATAAATCTACCCCAACCCTCATTTGAACAGAAAACCTAACAGTTATTGTTGAGGGGCGAGCGCTGTCCCCAAACTGTCGACGAGAGGGATTTGGGGAAATTGAACAATGAACCGCTGGCATCCCCTTAGTGACAAGACATCCAGTGTGTAATAAATAAACATCCTTCTACACAACAATGGCAGCACACTGTAGTGAACAGTATAGTTAATGGACATACAAGGACACTTTGTTTTCACTTACTGTTAGTTTATATCGTTTAAAAAAAAAAAGAAAGATGGAGGGAGTTTCTAAAGGTATGGATAAAAGATAAACAACATACAACATCTTCAATAACATAATCAAGAGACACGGTATTAGGAGAGTCACCTAGAGAAGTGTAATGAGAGCCTGGCCTGGAATGACAAAGCTTGGATGTTGGCATCCTATCCATGCCAGCATAGACCAATATGCTACACAACAACATACACAAGATGAACGGTTTCTTGTCTTTAATGGTTTTCATGCAATGGTCCCTTAAGAACGGCCGTAACGGAAGAAAGTGAACAGAATCTCGGACATTCTGATAGTGAGTTGCTTATAGTTTACAAACCTATAGCATTTATTCAAAAAATGTAATGTTGCTTACACTAGCCTTTAGCTTTCAGAGCCTCTCAATTATTTTCATATATTTAATGTTCCATTCAAATAAGATGGAGACGGTATACCTCAATTAATATCCATCGAAGTTGGTCAAAATCTTCCAATAACACTACTAGAGAAGTATAACATCCCAAAATGTAGGATAGTCCCTATCATCTACACCACATTGAAACATTTCTACTAGTGTAGAAATATGTGGCTACTTCACCTGCGTAATCCTTGTTTAGAGTACACACACGAAAGCAGAGGTCTTCAGGTTCAGCTGGGTCAAACTGCCCCCCTCCTTCAGCTATATTAGGAAATGTTTTGGGCGAGGAATGTTAAAAAGATAGTTCACTCCAAAATCAAAGTTATGCAGATGTGTTTTCAGATCTCAAAAGTGGTCTAATATCAAGAAGAGATTCATGAGATGGTCCCTAACAGATAAAGGCTTCCATCTTAAATGAATAGGAAATATTTGAGTTTGAGGCTGATTGTTGGATCTTAACAGCAGATGGTGTGGGACGTGTACTCATCTTGACATTAGACCACTTTTTAAGTCTGAAAACCTCAGACAAACTTCGATTTGAGAGTGAACTGCCTCTTGACATGTTCATTGATTGATAATACATGAACATGAATGTTACAATATAATGCCAGCAAAACAACTCCAGTCTCTTTGGAATAGGAGAGAACAATACATTCACATAGTAGTTACAGTTGGATTTTTCTGCTGTAGAAGTGTTTGTGATACATGCTACAGTACATGTCAGTACAAATGTAAAAATATATTTTATTGCCACATACACCGGATAAGTGCAGTGAAATGTGTTGTTTTACAGGGTCAGCCATAGTAGTATGGTGCCTATGGAGAAAATGAGGGATAAGTGCCTTGCTCATAGGTACATCGACCGGTTCTTTTGGGTATTTCGAACCAGTGATCTTTCAGTTACTAGCCCAACACTCTAACCATCCTGCTGATAACCACCAAGCATTCAGGGGCAAATCGCTCTGGGGAGAAGTTTCCTCTAGGTACAGTTCTAGGATCAGCTTCCCCTCCTCCAATCTTAACATTAACCATTAGTGGGGGTAAATTCAAAACTGACCCAAGATCAGTGTCTAGCGGCAACTTCACCCTATACCGGGGCAAATGACTGGTCCTACTTAATCAGTTTTTCTGGCTAGTCTCTCCAGGGGTGCAGTTGCGTACGCGGGAACAGGTGGCCAAGCGGTTGCCCTCCCAGTAGCCAGCGTCACCTGAGTCGTGACAGCGGCACTTGGTGCAGGAGTCCACCCACAGTGGTTCATGTCCTGGAATCACCTGGCTCCGGGTTGAATCCACATAGCAGTTGGGCCCTGGGGAATCACACACAATCATTTCTGTTAACTTGCTATATGGTTGTGATATTTTCCAATGCGTTTCTCTTTCTATGAGGATAAACGGTCACCTCTACCATAAAGAGGAGAGGGTATTTTTATGATCAGTTGAATTTCAGACAATAAATATTGATTACCTCCGAAGTACTGTGTTTGAAAAAACACTATACTCCTAATTATGCGGTCATAGACCACCTAAACTCAAACAATGAATGCATCTTCATTTGGATTTTTTCCAACTCGATAAACTTCCCTTTAAAAGCTAATGAGTGTCTCAGCAGAACGGGAGAGAGAGAATCAGTCATTGATAATGGTGCGTGAAGCGGATTACTTCATGCATATATTTCATGCATATAATGCCCCCCACTACCTCTACTTTCATTTGTTTGGATAAATGATCACCTTCATGTATTGTTGCTTGTGGTGCTGACAACAGTAATGTGACAAAACTAACGGCATGCATCACTCTAAGGGGTAAATTATGAAGAGAATAGACAATGTGAGGAGTCAGAACATCATCTTCCCTGTCTCTAGCCCTCTCTCATCTCCCTTTGGCTCGAATAGAATGGAACGAAATACTTCTCAGTGTTCTCCCCAGGATTTTTTAACAAGGTGGTTCTGCTGAGTATGGCGGGGGGTTCTATGTCATAAACATCCATGAGATGTATACAGGTCAGTTTACATACCCTCTGGGCACTCTGGGCAGCACTTCCCTTTGGTGTAGATAGGGTTGATGCAGGGCGGGGGAGCGCAGTCTGCCACCAGGCAGCGGGCGATGCCATCACTGTCACAGGTACACTGCTCGCACTCGTTGGGCTGCCAATCACACAGAACAAAACACAGGCTGTCAGAGACAGAGGCTTCATCCCAAATGGCACCCTATTCCCTTTATAGTGCACTACTTTTGACCAGAGCCCAAAGGGGAATGTTGTGACATTTGGGATGCAACCACATACAGTACATTGGCCTCCTAGTGTTCTTTAGACTGCCACTGGTAGATATCACTGTTAGACGTGAGCAGTTGGACAGAAAAAAAGTGCTCATTCAAAGAGACAGGGCAATCGATTGATTCTACAACGATAAGATTGACTTATGCAGGTGCTTTCTGTTTAACTGTGACAAATGTAACTGTGACAGCATGTTGATTTTCCTGAGCTATAAGCATTAGTGCAGATGTTAGCCTTTAGCCCATTTCAAGATATATCTGAAAAGGAGAAGTCTGACATATAACCATAATGCCATGTTTAAGATATGTGTAGTATATGCTTTATGGTATACAGTTCATTTAAACTGTTGCCAGATGTTTTCCCCTGTCATGGTATTGGATGTTTATCAGCATATCTGAGGTTCAGATACAGAGGATGGGTTAAATGAAGTGGAAGAAGAACTCTATCAGGCCCTGGGCTAAATGTCTCCGAGCTCGTCCAGTACTGTGTCAGAGGCCTATATAATAACTTCATCAAGAGGATAATGAGCCACAAGTCAATCTCTCTGTGTGGCTTTCTGTTGCCAGAGTTGTTTCATATTCTAATTCATTGACTTAGGGGGTCTTAAAATACTGCTTAGCTTGGTTGGCTTTGGTCTCCACTATCCATTGAATCAAATGAAACAAATCAGAGGGCTGAGTTTATTCTTCAAGGGGGTTGAACTGTGGCTAATGACTCTGCTGACTACATGAACAGACAACAAAGCGGTGCGTAATCACAAGCACAGCAACATAATCAGAAACAAGAAACACAGCTGTAAATTAGAAGACGAAAACAAACGGCAAACATAACTGAAAAACTCATTCTATAGTACGGTTGAGGACTACGAAGGAAAGTATTTACAAATATTTACAATGAGCTTCCAGAAGAACCTCAATATCAAAAGAGGGATTTGTATCTATATCTGTTCTCTCAATTTACATATGCACTGTCACACTTGAATAGACTTGCTGTAAGTGTAGAATTCAAAAGTATCATACTGCCTCCATGTGGCAGTATCTTCACCAGTTACAATCCCTGTCAGTAAAAGCTTCAGCTGCTACTGTGTCAAACGAGGCTATATACAGGGGGTACCGGTACCCGTTATATATAACTCGTTATTATTTTATTGTGTTATTTTTATTTATTTTTTACTTTAGTTTATTAGTAAATATTTTTCTTAACTCTATTTCTTGAACTGCATTGTTGGTTAAGGGCTTGTAAGTAAGCATTTCACGGTAAAGTATTCACCGAGTGTATTCGGCGCATGTGACAAATAACATTTGATTTGATTTGAAACTTGAAAGAACAAGATTTCATAGCAGTTAGTAGTTCAACAACAAACCACAGTGCGGCGCAATTTAGCCACATTCGAAAATTGATCTGCATACAGTGCCAGAAACAGTCCGACGCCCAGAGATGTTTCCGAAAAGAAAGAAAATTAAATGTGCTGCTTGTCAGTTATTCTGAGTCATAAGACGCTTATGCAATTATATATTAACAGACATGTTAACAGTGAATCAAATACGTTACTTTTGAAAAAAATATATCCAAAATTGCTGATGCGTAATTGCGCACAGAGAGACTTTGGAGAGACGATTTCAGGAGGTAGCACAACGCTTATTATAGTAAGAGGAAAATCAATATTCGTCAACTCAATAGACATTTGAGAAGTAAATGACATCACATACATATTATGTTTATTCATTCCAGGTAAAGATGAACTTGATCATATCGTGCCAAGTAGGGGATAATGCTTGCTGTAGCCTACCTGGAAGTTTTGTCCCAGTTCGTACACCACTCCCCGGTACTCGCAGCCTATTTTCTCACATCTTGGACAGCAGTCAGTGGGATAGTGGCTGACATGGATGCAAGCGGCCGGCAAAGAGGTACACTCCGTCCGTGCACAAGACGACCCCTCTGTGGTGCATTCACACTGCGTGCAGTGGTCCGATTCTAGAAAGTACCATTCTCCCACATAGTAGACGCTGCCGTTCGCATCACAGGTGTTCTCATGTCCAGCCACAGAGAAAGACAGACCGAACTGGACACAGAACAGTAGAGACAACGCGGAATGCATAACCCCCATCGAATAGTGCTGATTTGAAACCATTTTTATGACCAAAAAAATATCCAAAACAAGACGAAAGAGATTGAGTTTGTTCCAGTGTCCAGGATTTAAAAAAAAAAAAAAAAAGTGCTTTAGTGTTTATGGTCATTTAGCAGTTTCTGCCACATTGTTGAAGAATATAAAATACTCATAACATTTTCAGATGTGCATCTAGCCTACAATTGAGGCTATATTCTTGATTGCCCAGCCTGTTTCGCACAGATCCGAAGCTGAAACTTGCAAAGAGAGGGAAAGTTATTGCGCCTCTACGGGGGTTATGTTTCAGTTTACACGTGACTACCCAGTTTAGTGCTTCGACTCTGGTCCGCCCCCCAGTAAATTGCCTGTGAGCTATAACCTCCTACTCACTATAGTCAAAATTATGAGAAGGGGTTTTCCCCTATATAAATAACTATGGCTACGGATATTCGTTAGCTAGACACAATATTTAAACTGCCTTTGAGATAAGATGAACTAACATTGCTCTCTTTTTGTTATCGTTCCTTTGTATGAAATAAGATATTAATGTGTGGTTATTATAGAAAATACATCTGGTTTGACTTTGTATTCAACCGGGTTAATGCACTAATAAAAGTACAACAATAAAACTGTAGACTATAATATGAAGCTGAATTAATGTTCCCATGGATTTTCCAGGGGACCAAATTAAACTATTGAACATTTTATTTACACCAGAAATAGTTTATTCTAAGCAGAGGTGGAGGGATACTGATCTCGCGATATGTCTTCTTTGGATACAAGAATGTTTACACTGGATACAGGAAGCAACAACAAGGTACATTTAGTCTTTGATTTACTAACTAGCAGGTGAGCTCACATTTCTCTCAAGGTTTAAAATGTAAAATTTAAGCCCAAATATAATGTGCATTAAATTATTAAATTAATGTTACCGATATGCTATCTGACAACTAACTAGATAGCTAACGTTAACTAACTTAGCTATCTACAGCAGCCAAATGAGACAGACAACCCACGACGAGCAGACTTCTGCAACTGCAGGCAAAACCGGCAAATTATTATTATTATGAAGCAAATGACTTCTAGACCAGACATATGTCAATGACTAATTTCAATTCTCCCCTCAGTTAGACCGTTTAAACTCCTAGGTGTCTTCATGGAAGAATCCGAATGTCCACTCTCGGTGTGGAATGTTATCGTGGAGCAAGTCCCGGCGCCAGAGCTCCCAGACATCCGGGGCTGCATTGTTCAAATATCTGTCTTTAGGTAGCAATCAGCAATAGCTGACACATTACATTTGGCCAAAACAATAAGGGTGGACTGGAAATCACTTGAGCAAGTTCCCTTGACTCAATAAACTCTCCTAACAACTCAAGATAGAAGTAACTACTAGATAATATTATATAGTTGGCAAATGCTATGCATTAGTACTTTAAATAGATTACATTAAACTGTGAACATGCCACACATACAGCAAGTAATCACAACAAGACATGAAAGCTTTAGATAGGTTCCACAATGTAGAATGAGGTGTGTAAAACACAAGGAGCTCTAGTTAAATGAGGCTATGCATGCATTCAAGACGAGGTCCTCAGATTGTTCCAAAACTACTCATTCACACTGTGGCTCGAGACTTTCTTCATACCAGGGGTCCCCAATTACATTCAGCCGTGGGCCAATT
Source organism: Oncorhynchus tshawytscha (assembly GCF_018296145.1). NCBI lineage: Eukaryota > Metazoa > Chordata > Actinopteri > Salmoniformes > Salmonidae > Oncorhynchus > Oncorhynchus tshawytscha. Next base: position 22,980,914 of record NC_056456.1, on the reverse strand, counting down.
TTTTTCTTGAGCTGATGGTTGGGGGGCCGGAACATAGATATAAATAATTTGTACACTGCAAATTAACAGCAACAATCCCAAACAGATATAGGGGGGGTAGAGGCAAATAAAATCACCCACGGGACGTATTTGGTCCACGGGCCACCTACTGCTTTAAACAGTTTATTCTGAAGCCAACTACTCCGTCTGAAAATGTTATCAAGTAGCATACAACAGTTCAACAGGCTATGTGTAATTTGCATAATATTATGCCAGGCTGGCTAGGGAATTACCACCCCATTAGCAATGCAGGAGTAACTTCAATTTAAGTAGATAATATAGGGTTCATATTCAAAAAGGAAAAATAAATATGTATGAAACCACCCATTTCCTGTCTGGGTCTCCAGTCTTAACTTTCCCCAGTGATGTCATCCTACAGTTATGTTCTGCTAGGGGCCATGTTTTAAATGTCCATATTAGATCAGTTCAGTAGTGTAAATACAGTCACACTCTACAGGACAAACATCTAACGAAGGAGACCCCAGGAATAGTTGCGTAATAGAAGAAAAATGACACAGGCCCTCAAAATTAGCTTTACACGTCAGGGGCCAATCGAGGGGTTAAGAGGGCTAACCCTGCCTTGTTGATAAGATCATTATGAGCATATACATGACATAATTTCTATGCGCCGACTGGTTCAAAACTCTTTAGTTATCACATTTTATTTGTCACATGCTTACAAGCCCTTAACCAACACTGTTCAAGAAATAGAGTTAAGAAAATATTTACTAAGTAAACTAAAGTAAAAAGTAACAATAAAATAACAATAACGAGGCTACCGGTACCGAGTCAATGTGCGGGGGTACAGGTTAGTCCTGGTCGTTTGTACATGTAGGTAGGGAAGGAAGGACTTCTAGTATAAAAAAAAAGCATGTGAGCCCTATTCACTCAACCAGCCTTACATTTCCCTCAGTATTCTTTGTTATTGTTGCTTTCTACCCTGTAGTAAATTAATGCTTTCCCTCAGCGTTAAATCTCTGGATGAGCATCATAATAATACCTCCCAGACTGGCCTTCTCTCCATCAAGGTCACCATTGTCTGCAGCAGTTCCTTTTAAGTTTAACACAGGATATGAGGAGGCCAGGGCACGGTTCCTTGGATCTCTGCCAAACCATGTGGGTTTGAGCTATCATATATTCTCCGGACATTAGTAATGCCTGTGCAACTGGATATTGCATAGGATTCAGTCAATGTTTGTTTTGTGGATGGCAAGCACGAAGAATGTATTATTAGATTAGCCTATTTCAAATGTTGATCACGTTTCACATTTCAGATCTCCAATCTCCATTGTGAAGTTTACAACAGCAGCAATGAGTCAACCACTCAGGTTAACCACACTGTAATTCCTTCCCCATGTCATCTGATGGGTGTCACTTGGAGATGAATTAAGCAATGAACAGCTTGTTACTGTTGTTAGCATCCTAGGGGGCTCACACCATAAACACCTGCATATAGAATGGCTTTCTGGGGCTTTATGGGAAACAGTGTGTGGCTGCCTGGCTGGAGTTCAGCTAGACATAGTGTGTGTGTGTGTGTGTGTGTGTGTGTGTGTGTGTGTGTGTGTGTGTGTGTGTGTGTGTGTGTGTGTGTGTGTGTGTGTGTGTGTGTGTGTGTGTGTGTGTGTGTGTGTGTGTGTGTGTGTGTGTGTGTGTGTGTGTGTGTGTGTGTGTGCGTATGTGAGGGCACAGCCAGATTGAAAGACACAGGGAACGACCGTGTTTAAACGTTCTCCTCTGGACAGCAGTGGGGCGTTGAAGCTGACCTTTCCATGGAGCATAGACACTGAATGTCAGGGACCAGGTGTAGAACAAATGGAGTAGACTCCAGACTTTAAACTTCTTCACCAACACTGTGCCTCTGCTGTCAGCCAGAATCTTTCTCTTTCCTCTTTTGTTGTTGTTGTTGTCTGGTTACAGTTTCATAACACTTTCACTTTTTTCTTCTTCCCTTTAATAGTTTTTTGCCTGAAGGTAGTGTTTTTAAAGAGTAGTGTGCAAACTTGTTGGGGGAAACCAGCCAACTGAAAAACACATGCAGTAGTTCTATGCCCAACAGTGGCCAGGGGACATTATTAAATAGAACACTTATATTATAAGATTTCGATGGGCCAGGGTCTCAATTGAATGTCATGTACATTTCACAGGTCTTTCTGATATCTCATCATTCCTAATGACTCATCACTCATTATAAGCCTAAAGTTACACAGCGTTGTCTCCTGAAGTCCTATCCCATGTATCCCCATGTTTCCTACTTCCAGGTCACTATGTGGCAGCAGATTTGGCAGACGGTGCGCCATAAACTGGGTAACAGGCTGAAGACACCTCACTCCCCCCTGGCTGACCCCCCTGCCATCAAGGAGCTGCTGAAAGCTGAGATCCAACTGCTGCTGGCGACCGTGAGGGAGAGAGCAGCCTTGGAGGGCAGGTGAGGAGAAGACTCTTGTGTGATTACTGAACTCCATGCCTGTGTCCCAAATGGAACTCTTTTCCCTATAGAGTCCATTACTTATGACCAGGACCCATAGTGCTCTGGTCAAAAGTAGTGCCCTATGTAGGGTATAGGGAGCCATTTTGGGACACAGACCAATACTATGCAATTGCAAAGCAGTTAGTTAAGAACTATGTAACACCAACATGTTAATACAACGTAGCCTATTAATCCTTGGTGGCAACTTGTTTGAATATCAGCAACAATAAAACGTTTTGGAAGAAACTACTACCATAACCCTGTTGGCTTTCCTCTCCCTTCCTCTTCTAGTTTGCTATTTAGTTTGGAATTGATAAAGCATCTATCAAATTGTCAAACACCAACACTTCTTCTTACACCAGGATTGCCTAACGGTTGAATTTTGAGAGAAAAAAAATATGTTTAGGTTTTCATTCATCAGACAGAGGACCAACATTGTTGGGATGTCTGTCGATCTCGTTTCCCAGACCAGGCTTCTTCTCTCTGTCTCTCCCTCCCTGCCTGTTGTTTTTTTTAGTTCCAGGTGATAAATGTTCTGACCCCAGTAAAACCATTGAGACTTTTATTTCCACTGGGAAAGGGTTGGGCCTAGGGGTCAGGACCCTTGTTTCACACTTTGTACCTTTAGTTTTCTTCAACAATGATATCTTTAAATGCTTACTGTGTTTTCAGTCAGTTACAAATGGTTTGGGAATAATTAGATCAAAGAAGATAGTCAGGTTCCAGAATGACTGTAAATGTTATGGTCCTAATGGTAAAAGCACAAGGCAGAATTTGAGGTTTCACAATCTCCTACATTCAAATATTGTTTTATATTGTGTAGCCTAAAGCTACCTAAATCACCCCCCCCCCCTCCCCCCAACTGGGGGCCCTATTTTTATACTGCCCACCCAACACTAGGCCTGCATCCGGATGAGCCCGTTTGTCCAACAAAAGGCAGTAATCTACAGGTACCTATTTGAAGGGGAGGCGTGTCCGTCCCTCAGCAACTGGTTGGAGGCTCTGAAGAATGTAGCTCCGCCTAACTCTGCCCCTATAATTGGAGTTTTTGTTGCCATTCAGGAAAAACACAAATCACTGAAGATTGTATCCAATAAATGTGATGCACCAGTTAGAAATGTATTGGCATTGGCTATCTCAAAACTGTCATTCATAGCTTTATTGTTACTTTAAATCAGATCAGATTTAGCTAAAACTATGGGACTATTAAAGGGTAGACTATGAGTAGTCTAGGACTGTGTATCATTCAGGAATTATTTAATCTTAAACCCACTTCAAACAAACTCTGCTGGCACGTCCAGACGTCCTGTGGACAAATCAACAAGGTAATGCTAAGACTTTGGGTATCAGTACCATGTTATCCCTGATACTACGTTCTGCTTTGAACCCCTGCCAAGTGCCAACCACGCTGCTGCCTGTTGGTCTCTGCCTCTGCCCTGTGTTTGTGTTTGTGGCCCAAATGGCACCCTATTCCCTATATAGTGCACTACTTTTGACCAGGGCCCATAGGGCTCAGTAGTGCACTATGTAGGGAATAGGGTACCCTTTGGAATATAGTCTGTGTATATCCTCCATGATCCCCCTCTCTTTGATTAGCAAATTAAGGGCCTCACTGTAAATCAGCTGATCTGCTTTCAGGACAAAGCTGCTGGCTTATGTCCCTTTAATATCGCTCCAGGTTTGGAGCTTTCTCTTTATCCTTGACCAATCGATCCTACCCAAAGCAGGAAACTGTTGAGTTGACTAAATACCCTACAGCTGAGGGGTTTGATGAACAAGGGTGTCTGACTTTAGCAGCTAAGATTAATCTTGCTTTGAAAGGGAACTGATTTAATGGAGCTGGCTGGCAACTTTTCAGACACCTGTCCCATTGTGTGGTCCTCTCTCCATGCCATTGTCTTAGTTATTTGTGGTCGGCGTCCTCAGTGCAGCTGCACCTGTCCCATTATGGAGAGAAATAGGGGGTACGCTGAATGCCCATTGAGTAAAGGTACTCTGAATAAATAGGCTTTCTGAAAACGGGCCCAAGGACGTCCTAAATCTCTGAACGGAACTAGCATAACAATTGGAGCGGGAGGAGCTGGGAAGTGGGAAATGTTAAAAGTGGCTGTGGTTGTGGTGTAACTTATTTTACGTCTGTAGTTTATCAATCTCCCAGGACAGGAGGAGTTTTTGAATGGTCTGGTGTGGTTGTTGATGTTGCGGCGGGCGTCTATGCCATCTTTGTTAGCTGAGATCAGGGCTCCTCCTCTCTCTGGGAGTAAGCTACTTAGTGATATGTACTACACTGCCTCACAATGTAGCCTCTGTTCCTGTCATTACAGCTAGACCCGGTAGCTCCACTAGCAGCCTGCCACTGAAATGAGATTCTTACCTCTACTCACCCTCCACACGGTCTTGTTCACCAGAAGTTGTGCACTGTGGTGTAAGACTCAGGCATAGGACTCAAGAGCTGCAAGCTTCAATACAGTCAGTATTTCGTATTCCATCGATAATCAAGTTTGCTGATATATGGGTCAGAGTTAGCTATCCACAACAGGCCATAGCCTAGATGTTGACTTTGACCAAAAAGGGAGGATGCATTCTGTAAGCTTTTCCGGTCCTTAATTTCATGGGGGAGTAGCCTATCTTTCTATTTTCCACTTGGATTGAGCAGTATTGCTCCATAATTACGCAACCCTTTGTGATTTAAAAAAGGGTTGGGCATCCTTGGCTAGCATCTGCAACATCCTTTTTCCTGGAGATCAAAAGAGTTTCGGCAGGTGCAGTTAAATGGGAGTGTCCACTCTGCGCCAGCCTCCTGATTTAAATCCCTCAGCCTAGTAACATAATATCTCTACTTTGACACTGCTGAGGTGTTCTCCTCACCCCCCTCACCCCTCATTCAACAGGCCTTGTTCCATGGCTGGTGACTCTTGGAGGCTGCAGGACTGCTGCTGTTGTACCATTCTCATTGATTTCTCTCTCTCTCTCTCTCTCTCTCTCTCTCTCTCTCTCTCTCTCTCTCTCCCTCTCTCTCTCCCTCTCTCCCCCTCTCTCTCTCTCTCTCTCTCTCCCCATCTCTCTCTCTCTACCCATCTCTCTCTCCATCTCTCCCTCTCTCCCCATCTCTCCCTCTCTCTCTCCATCTCTCCCTCTCTCTCCCCATCTCTCTCTCTCTCTACCCATCACTCTCTCCATCTCTCCCTATCTCTCCCCATCTCTCTCTCTCTCTCTCTCTCTCTCTCTCTCTCCATCTCTCCCTCTCTCTCCATCTCTCCCTCTCTCTACCCATCTCTCTCTCAATCTCTCCCTCTCTCTCCATCTCTCCCTCTCTCTCCCCATCTCTCTCTTTCTCCCCATCTCTCTCTCTCTCTCTACCCATCTCTCTCTCCATCTCTCCCTCTCTCTCCCCCTCTCTCCCTCTCTCTCTCCATCTCTCCCTCTCTCTCCATCTCTCCCTCTCTCTCCCATCTCTCTCTCTCTCCCCCTCTCTCTCTTTCTCCCCATCTCTCTCTCTCTACCCATCTCTCTCCATCTCTCCCTCTCTCTCTCCATCTCTCTCTCTCTCTCTCTCCATCTCCCTCTCTCTCCCCATCTCTCTCTATCCCCATCTCTCTCTCTCTCTCCATCTCTCCCTCTCTCTCCCCATCTCTCTCTCTGCTCCACTGCTTTAATATTTTCAGCGTGGTAGTCTTAAGATTAGGACAAGGGGATTTCAGAAAGCAGGACAGGCCTGCTGGCCGCCCGGCCCGTCGGGGTTGACAGACATACAACACTCACTTTGTGTTGCACCAACGGGTCAAAACTGGGGGGCCAGATTATTGGCTCACTATTTCTCTCCTTCCTTTGTCATCTTATTCCCTCCTCTCTGACTCCTTCACACTACGCTGGGGGTTATTTGTATGTATCTATTGATTTTCAGGGATGGAGATGCAGACATATTCCGGTACAGTCCTAGTGTGGTGAATTACGCCTTGGGAGACACAAGCTGAATGTCACCCACATAGATGATGTTGTGGCCCACCTCAAGTAAGTCACTGAGCAACATTTCCAAAAATGTCAATTACAGACTAATGTTTCGGTAATGCGCCCTATAAAATGCAGCAAGTTGAAATTCTGCAGAATATGTGACTGCAAGACCTTAGTCTGCATCCATGAAGAGTCCCAGACAGGAAAGACCATGAGCCATGGGGTAAATGTGAGCCACAGTCAGCGAAGTGCTGTAATGAAATGAATACAGCTGTGGACTGTGGGAATGGGACCCCTTTTCCTCCTCACACATTCCTCTGTGCAGAGTCAGATTTCTCTTCAGACTTCTGCCACTCTGGCCCTCTCTCAATCTGCCTGTTTGGACAGACCAGACATGTCCTCATCATTGTACAAACATGGCATTACAGTAAAGAGAATGGGGGTAGCTTTACGATACGAGAACACCACCCTGCTTTGTCTCTTTCTACCTTCCTCTTTTCTCCTTCTCTCCATAAAAGTGTATTCCTGTCCTGTCATCTACAGTGAATAGATCTTTTCCCTCTCTCTCCTGGTCCTAGTTCCTCTCTCCTCTCCCCTGTTCTCCTGTCTTGCACTCCTCTCTCCCGCCTGTGTCCTCCAACCTGGCTCCCTTTCCCCCTGGCCTTGTGGCAGAAAGAGCCAGGCATCTGGAGCTCCCTACCCAACCAGGCCTGGAGGGGATTGCAAACACGGGGCCTGCCTTGGTGGGGAGCTGGGGGAGAGGAGGAGGGGATGGAGGGCGGAGGGTGGAGGCCAGCCAGCCCTCTCCTCTCTCCATCCCTGCACAGAACAAAAGCCCCCATTGTAAGAAAATGAATACCAGACCTCAGCATGCAGAAGATTCCTTTGCTTCTAAAAAAAGAAAGAAGGGAATTAAGTCTACAATAGTTACATAACTGAGAAAGAGAAATAGACCACGGCTCCCTCAATACCATAAGAAAAGTTGTATAATAGATATGGGTGTAGTACATGCTGTCGTGCATTTGGCTGCCTGTTTAGGATTCAAGGCGGTATTCGATGAAAACCGGCAGCCGAGTTCCTGGAAAATTGCACCTTGATATCATGCTATGAATACATTTGAATTGGTTTGTGTTTAACACTATGCAATATTCTTTAGTTGAATAGTTTTACTAAAATGTGTTAGAATCTATTCTCATTTGTAAAAGGTCAAGAAATGCAAACGGGTTTTAGAGTTCAACCTAAAAATGGTGTTCTCTCCTCACTACCAGATCAGTTCTGACTGAAGAATGCGAGGTGCTGAAAAGCCAAGTGCACTTTCTGCAGGTAAGAGTTGGGTTTGATTCCAATCAAAATACCAGAGAGGTTGCTATTTTGGAAATTCACACTATTGTTCCAGTTTAAATGTTGGTCTGTGCTCTCAGAAAATGTACTGCACTTGCAGTACCCTATGTGCTTGGACTGAGATACAGAATACACAGAAGACTTGTAAGTAAAAAGGTCCGTTCTTCTCTGTCAGCGTTTTCTTTGGGATGTCCTTCAATAAGCCTTCAACAGCTTACACCTCGGGTCTGAGCTATAGACAAGGCCATGAAAAATATAATATAATATGTGAAAGACCCCACAGAGAGAACAAGCCTTTCGCTCCTCCAAAAACCGAGAGCTGGCTGCCACCGACACGTACAGCCGCCTGGTTAACACAGCGAGAACCAATGTGACCTATTGTTGACCTAGGACAGTCATCACCAAGCCACCCCTCAGATGGACCTGATTACCTTCAGCCTTCAACCGCTGTTGGCAATCTGCATATTATTCCTTGTGTACGCCCAGTCTGCAAAGCCTCAATCTAAGGTTACTGCTGAGGCCAGAGGCACTAAGTCTTTCCAGGGATCTGGCCAAACACACTGCTGCATAAGATTGATCCTCTTTCAATCAGTCCTACTGTACTGAGTAGTCTAGTCTCTATACTCTGGTGCTGGGCTGGCTGCCCCTCTGTCCTGCTCCTCTGGCACTGAAGGAGAGAGAACGGAACACCAGATGTAGGTGTTCCCTACCCAACAGATGGGGAAGCCAGTAAGTTTTAAGTTCCTCGGCATGCACATCACAGACAAACTGAATTGGTCCACCCACACCCACACAGACAGCATCGTGAAGAAGGCGCAGCAGCACCTCTTCAACCTCAGGAGGCTGAAGAAATTCGGCTTGTCACCCAAAGCACTCACAAACTTCTACAGATGCACAATCGAGAGCATCCTGTCGGGCTGTATCACCGCCTGGTACGGCAACTGCTCCGCCCACAACCGTATCACCGGGGGCAAACTACCTGCCCTCCAGGACACCTACACCACCCGATGTCACAGGAAGGCCATAAAGATCCTCAAGGACAACAACCACCCGAGCCACTGTCTGTTCACCCCGCTATCATCCAGAAGGCGAGGTCAGTACAGGTGCATCAAAGCTGGGACCGAGAGACTGAAAAACAGCTTCTATCTCAAGGCCATCAGACTGTTAAACAGCCACCACTAACATTGAGTGGCTGCTGCCAACACACTGACTCAACTCCAGCCACTTTAATAATGGGAATTGATGGGAATTTATTTAAAATATATCACTAGCCACTTTAAACAATGCTACTTAATATAACGTTTACATACCCTACATTATTCATCTCATATGTATACGTATATACTGTACTCTATATCATCTACTGCATCTTTATGTAATACATGTATCACTAGCCACTTTAAACTATGCCACTTTGTTTACATACCCTACATTACTCATCTCATATGTATATACTGTACTCAATACCATCTGCTGCATCTTGCCTATGCCGCTCTGTACCATCACTCATTCATATATCTTTATGTTCATATTCTTTATTCTTTATCTCTTTACACTTGTGTGTATAAGGTAGTAGTTTTGGAATTGTTAGGTTAGATTACTCGTTGGTTATTACTGCATTGTCGGAACTAGAAGCACAAGCATTTCGCTACACTCACATTAACATCTGCTAACCATGTGTATGTGACAAATACATTTGATTTGATTTGGATCTTTTTATGTGCCGTGTCACACATCTCCAACCCGTGTCTCCTGAGATGTAGGGACTAGGATGGGTTTGCACCGTGTCTGTTAGGGATGTTTCTGTTTCTGCTACTAGCATTTTTGTAGTATGTAAAGTGCAATTCAAAGGCAGAATGAACCGAAGCAAAATGCTTAGCCAGTGTAAAAGAGATTTTCAGGTGAATAAAAAAGATAGGCGGTCGTAGATAATATCAATCAAAAATCCATCTGGTTTATTACAAGAATTCAGCAAAGAAAATGTCTAAAGGCCTCCTCTGAGAAGGCCCTTCTATATTAATCACATAGCACTGAATGTTCTGTAAACGCCATCCCAAGAGACTTGTAGGAAGTCACAACCTCAGCTGCTATAGAATCACATAGTGTCACAGAGACATTATCAGTGTGACCTCAGCTCAGTCTGGCGTCAAACTTTAACCATCACATTCAACACTGGCAGACGTTTGATACTGTCAGTTAAACAGGTCAAAGGTAGGAACATCAGTACTTCATTACAACAGATATATATAGACTGAAATATAGGAAGATAACTAGGTAAAAGTAAACATGTCATCCCCCACGAATGATGCAGCACCCCACCCTTGGGCCAATCAGTGTAATTTTGTAAATTATGCATCTCTATGGCAAGACACATATGTGAGGATTGGCGCTGGAGACGAGAAGCAGGTACAGGGAGTTTAATAAACATTTAATAAACAACAGACATGAAACAGGAATAGCGTCTGGACAGGGGAAAAATAATGGCATCAATGCTGACACAGGGAACAAACTGAGAAGCAGACTGAAATAGAGGGGGTAATTAACAAAGTAATGGAGTCCAGGTGAGTCCAATATTGCGCAGCTGCGCGTAATGATGGTGACAGGTGTGCGTAATGAAGGGTAGCCTGGCACCCTGGAGTGCCAGAGAGGGAGAGATATCACCATCATGTGATTACTATAGCGCATCCAATATAAATGTTCTTGCATATGTTGAGTCTTGACAGTGTTTGCAACATGTTTACTGAATTTTGTTACAATACAAATATCCTAGACTGATTTATATGCATTTATGTGCCAGACCACGCCCACGTGAATGTTCATGGTCAATAGCAGCCATATTGTTTTAGGTACTAGTCTGGAAAATATTGCGCTGGACCTCTATGGACCTTTGTCCATAGCTATCACAAATCAAGTTTTGTGCAGATTGGTCATCCGGTGTCAGAAAAGTAGCTTTTTAAGTGTTCTTCAGATAATTCAAAATGACGGAAAATCCATAATGGCAGAACTTATGGGTCCCTGACACAAATGTGTTCCTTATGAGGTGAGGGACCTACAGTATTCACTGAATTTCATGACTTTAGGTGAAACGGAGTGAGAGGTGTGACCTTTCAAAGTTTGCCATTTGGCCAATCAGTGTAATTTTGTAAATGCCGGATATCTATGGCAAGGTTAGTCAAAATACATTTTGGCTGAGATATAACAGTGTGACTAATGTATGAATGTACTAACGGGCGGAGAGAGATCCACAATTCCCTCTCAGATTTCGTTGTGGACAATTAATCAAATAATTTCCCATTACAGCCAGAAACATAGTCTAGTCAGCCAGAACCAAGCCAGGGTACTGTATGATCTCATTCACATTTAGCATGCAGCAATCAATCATCCATTTTTACAAACATAGGTATAATGTCCCATTTGCTCGAATGGGGGTTGTTGGAATTAATTGATAGACTTGGTCGTGGACCAGGAAAGGAATCGGCCATTTTAGCAGTCAGGCAGTCCACGGTAATGACTAAATTACCGCAATATCTCATTATTGTCAAGCTTTGGAAGTTTGTAGACTAGTAGGCATGGTCCCAAATAGAGCCCATATAACACTGCTTTAAGTAGGAGAAAGAATAGACTGAGAAGGAGGTGTGGAGAGTTATCATTTTACCACTGCACCACAGTGAAAAAAATAGGCTGTTTTATTTTCAGAGTAAAAGGGCAGCCGTTTCTGCGAAGCAAAGTTTGGGTTTTGAGTCAACACTCCATTGAGAAGCAGTGGGCTGTGTAGCTCCCAGTCCCCATCCCAAATATCACCCTATTCCCCCAATAGGTCCTGGTCAAAAGTAGTGCACTACATAGGGAAAAGAGTGCCATTAGGGATGCAGAACCAGTCTGGTATTCCGTCTCCCTTGGTAGCAGCCTGCGCCAGGATAGTCTAACCACCCTTCCATCAGTCAGACCTCACATCTAAAATTAATACCCTCCTCTGTAACTAGATCACTCTCCACTTCTGTTTGTTTGCATTTCAAAAAACCAAGACGATCAGCTGGCGGCGCTAGGCACTCGGCACCCCTCCGTTAGCTACACAGTGGGGAGTCGAGACGAGGCATAGCTCCATGGTATGCCAGTGGCAGACAGTGAGACTTTACGTAAATACCTCAAAGCAAATAGCAGGGCTTGTGGGTGGGTGGGACTCCTAGCTAATGATCACCCATTACCAGTGGTATTGGAAAACCAGGACAGATATGACCCGGCTGCCAGCGGAGAAAAGAGCCTGGTGGTTGGAGCTGTGGTTTATGTTCTGAGTCTGGATATAGATGTAAAAAGAGAGTCCAAATCCGCATGGAACGAACACTGCTGCTGCTGAATCATTTCGTCGCTCACGTCTTAACACCCCCTCCCGTCTCCCACCATCTTCCTTATTTCTCATTTGTCAGCTGTGTCGTTGGGGTACATGACTCCAACTCACCAGTAGCTGGCTCCGGTAGTTGACCTGTTCTGTGGTGTTTTGTCTTGTCTGTGATTCGCTTCTTGCAGGAGAGTGTAGAACAGGAACACCGTACACAGTGTGATGTCACTGAGGCTCCAGAGCCAACTGTAACAGGTGGGTGATACAGTTACAGTACAGTCATACAGTATTAGGGTGAGAAATTACTATACCTTTACCAGCATTCCCAGATTTTCCCAAAATCCTGGTTGGAACATTCCTGGAATCAAGATTTAAAAAGCAAGAAAATTCAGGAATCACCTAACTGGGATTTCTGAAAAACCTGGACATTTTGGGAAAGCATTTTGCAACCTAACAATAATATACTTTCCTGGTCCACATAACTGATCTGTATTGAGCCAGCTGAACATCAGAGCTCAGAGTTAATAGAGATGACTGTACTCTGATCCATAATGGTTTCATGAGTTCTGGTGTCTTCAGTAACCTGTGAACTACACTGCACTGACAATGACTATCGCTCCCTTTGGAGGTATAAATTGGTAGCCTGACGACTCACACGAAATTATTTCGATGATCTGTTGTTTGCTACATACTTTAGTCTGAGACTGCCATCATTGAAGCCGTTTGTGGTGGCGAGGGGCACGAGGGGTGTTGTACAAAACAAAGTCATTAGTGATTGGATCGTCTCTAACCAATAGGAGTATCAAAGCCAATGATCAATTTTCAAGCCACCACTTTACCCACGTGTGTTCTGGCTCTGGCCCAACCCATCAGTTTCTGGACCAATCAGATGGCCCCGAACGGGTTCGCATTCGGTGAAGGGTCAGGAGTTACTCAGATCCAGACTCATTGCAGAGAAGAAACTAATGTCCGTGGGCGTGGCATAGCGTTTGGCCGGAGCAAGGAGTCTGTAGCCAGGCAAATAAATTGGTAACATGTGTCCTAAGTCTTTTGACGTTAGTATTTTATTAGGAACCCCATTAGCTCCTGCTAAAGCAGTAGTTACTCTTCATGGGGTCCACACAAAACACACAACGTTATATAATACAGAACATTAATAGACAAATAACAAGGACAGAACGACATACATTTATTCAATGAACACTTCCTAAAAAAACACTTACCAAAAAAACTTCCTAAAAAACACAGTTGGTTGCTTTTCTTTCTTCTTGTATTGACCTGACATAAATGACTGACATGTTCTCCTATATCTGGAACAAAATCAGATCAATTGATCCTCACTACCATCTAGTGGTTTATTGTTGCAAAAATACTTTTTACTTCTCCTTTTTTCCAGTGTTGTCAAGTTCTCATCTGCTACAAATATTGAAAAACATTGCACACAAATAATTGGGTGAAAAAGATTATGGTTAATAGATGTCACTTTAGAATGGTAATTGAACTACATCACTCTGTCAACAGGTGTAACCTCTCAATGTTCCGTTATCTTGGGCTTTGGATGCTGGTGCTTATTTCAAACAAGCCTACCAGGCTGTCAGTCTTCTCACCATTTCCAATCTGTCTGACTGCCGCAGAATAGTATTGTAGAAATGTGAGTGATTTTCTCCTGGTGTTGGTCGATTTGCAGAGCTGAAGGAGGAGAGGAGAGCCATCCAGTTGGATCTGAAGAAGCAGAGCCTCAGCCTCACCTACTGTCCCTCCTCCCCTGTTGAAACAAGCCTGCAGAGCAGATCCGGGTTGGCCTCTCTAGTCTGCTCTATACTCTCCTTTCCAACAGATCCAAAATACCTGTTTTACCACTTCTATGGATTTACAGGCTTTCAGGGGCTTTCTGCTGTCAAGCCCAAGGCATGTCACTGATTAGGGTAACATGCATACTTCCCAGACAAGGGCCTAAATTCATTCAGATCAAGCACTAACCAGCAATAGCCGACACCCGCAAAGCTGATGTTTTGGTGGTGTCGGAGGTAGGAAACTGCGTTGGGAGTCGTCAAATTGGTGAGCAGCTCCTCTTGCAGTCATTGTCTTGAAGCCACACCCATCCCACTCGCGTTAAAAGTTTAGAATGAGAAAGTGTAGTCTATATACAGTTGAAGTCGGAAGTTTACATACACCTTAGCCAAATATATTTAAACCCAGTTTTTCCCAATTCCTGACATTTAATCTTAGGTCAGTTAGGATCACCACTTTATTTTAAGAATGTGAAATGTCAGAATAATAGTAGAGAGGATTATTTATTTCAGCTTTTATTTCTTTCATCACATTCCCAGTGGGTCAGAAGTTTACATACGCTCAATTAGTATTTGGTAGCATTGCCTTTAAATTGTTTAACTTGGGTCAAACATTTCGGGTAGACTTCCACAAGCTTCCCACAATATGTTGGGTGAATTTTGGCCCATTCCTCCTGACAGAGCTGGTGTTACTGAGTCAGGTTTGTAGGCCTCCTTGCTCACACACACCTTTTCAGTTCTGCCCACAAATTTTCTATAGGATTGAGGTCAGGGCTTTGTGATGGCCACTCCAATACCTTGACTTTGTTGTCCTTAAGCCATTTTGCCACAACTTTGGAAGTATGCTTAGGGTCATTGTCCATTTGGAAGACCTATTTGCGACCAAACTTTAAATTCCTGACTGATGTCTTGAGATATTGCTTCAATAATCTTCCATCCTCATTATGCCATTTATTTTGTGAAGTGCACCAGTCCCTCCTGCAGCAAAGCACACCGACAACATGATGCTGCCACACCCACAACACAATGCTGCCACCCCTGTGTTTCACGGTTGGGATGCTGTTTTTTGGCTTGCAAGCCTCCCCCTTTATCCTCCAAACATAACGATGGTCATTATGGTCAAACAGTTCTATTTTTGTTTCATCAGATCAGAGGACATTTCTCCAAAAAGTACGATCTTTGTCCCCCTGTGCAGTTGTAAACCGTAGTCTGGCTTTTTTATGGCGGTTTTGGAGCAGTAGCTTCTTCCTTGCTGAGCAGCCTTTCAGGTTATGTTGATATAGGACTTGTTTTACTGTGGATAAAGATACTTTTGTACCTGTTTCATCCAGCATCTTCACAAGGTCCTTTGGGATTGATTTTCACTTTTCACACCAAAGTACGTTCATCTCTAGGAGACAGAACGCATCTCCTTCCTGAGCAGTGTGACGGCTGCGTGGTCCCATGGTGTTTATACTTGCATACTATTGTTTGTACAGATGAACATGGTACCTTCAGGCATTTGAAAAAAATGGCTCCCAAGGATGAACCTGACTTGTGGAGGTCTACAATTTATTTTCTGAGGTGTTGGCTGATTTCCTTTGATTTTCCCATGATGTCAAGCAAAGAGGCACTGAATTTGAAGGTAGGCTTTGAAATACATCCCAGGTACACATCCAATTGACTGAAATTATGTAAATTAGGCTATCAGAAGCTTCTAAAGCCATGACATAATTTTCTGGAATTTTCAAGCTGTTTAAAGGCACAGTCAAATTACTTGTTTCATGCACAAAGTAGATGTCCTAACCAACTTGCCAAAACTATAGTTTGTTTACAAGAAATTTGTGGAGTGGTTGAAAAATGAGTTTTAATGACTCCAACCTAAATGTATGTAAACTTCTGACATCAACTGTATATAAAGATAATGACGCTCAAATTGAATATCATTCAACAAAATAATTAGGATTTCTATCAGCCTAATTGAGGTTGTCAATTGTCTCACATTCCAATGTTTGAATTTGTTAACAAGGCTGCATGGGATTTCTAATAATGCGACTCTGCAGCCAATGGCAATGTCCGCTTTAGGTATAATGCTGGGAGCCGCTTGTGGATTTGAGCGCTCTGACAACATCAAAACAACCTCTGACACCCTCAAAACAACCTCTATGCGGGTGTCGGCTAGCGCGGATTTGATAGAATCTAGCCCAAGGTCATCACTTACAGTATCGGGTGAAAGTATTTACGGTAGCTAATTGCAACCTAGTTGATCTTTGCTGTCATGAATGGTGTTAATGGCAATGTTGTTATTCCCAGGTCGATTGGATGGACAGGTTTGTCTGCGGATGAGACACAGAGACACTTGACCCCTGTGGTGGCCCCCAGACTGCATCATCCACATACCAGGCCCAGTCCACCACTAGTAGTACATCTAGTAAGGAGGACTCCTCTGTTAGACAGGATGAGAGGCCAACCATGCAGCTCACCCAACACCAGAGTATCCAGCCCTCTCCAACCCTCTGAACATAAACATCCAAGGACTCACAGCCAGAGCTCTGAGGCTTCCCACCCCTGCAACAGAGAACCCATCACCACCGCTCAAGCCAGGGACAGCTACCTACCTACCGCCCCTGGTCCCCTCTGCTAACACAGTAACCACCCATGGATCCTACCTCAACCCTGCCTCAGAACAGAGAATAAAGGGCAGAACTTGCAGGCCTAGTGGTCAGCCTGTGACTGTGAGAGCTCAAAGACATGATGACTCATGGTCAGACTCAGTGAACAGCTGGCCCTTGTTGTTCCCTGGTGAACACAGTCCTCTAGGCTCCTCCACACAGCCTCCGGGGAGCAAAGGGAGCTGTGAGCAGATGAGCCCTGTAAGCATGTTCCACCCTGTTCCCCCCGCAGTACAGAGGCCAGCCAGTAGAGGGCCGAGTGGGGCCAGGCACCTGTGTCTGCCGCAGCAGGGGGACAGTCTGGTTAGCTCCTCGTAAACTGAACTCTTTACAACAGAATAAGAGGATAGTGAGTCTCTGATACTGTCATGTATGTTCTACCTGCAGTCTGGTCCTAAAAGGAGACAAGTCTCTCATCAGAGGTCAATAATACTCATACTTGTAAAAGGGATGTCGTAATCTCTTTAATATAAAGTAATACAGTAACCCTAGTCTTCCACAATGAGCCAAGAGACACAGGGATGTTATATTGTCCTTTTCTAGAGACTGATAGAAGACCTGAAAGTGAACACATGACACAAATATGGTTGGATGCTTTCGAAATGTGTCAAATTTGATCTACCTAATTTAACCATTTAATGAATGTATTTTGAAGTAAATAAATGCGACTGTATTTGGATAAATAAATGTTCATATTCCTGTAATACATGGTTTATTAACTGTTCAGAAAGACAAAACACAAATGGGACATGAACCACACTTGAGTGATCTTTAAAATAGATTTTATTTACCATTTGTAATGGCACAGTTTACGATATACAGCTGACATGACTAAGACAATTCAATGGATTTTGGCCCTAAGGTTCAAGAGACATGGTTAGATATATATGAGAAAGTACCAGTACTGTGTTCATTTCATTTGTGCTTTATTCTCCACTATGATAGAATTGACATTGGCATAACATTGTGTCTTATCTGCTGCCATGTTGACACAGCAGCTTGTGCAGACCACTGTAAAGCCTTATTTCAAAATGGAAGTTTGTATTGTTAAATATGTTATAAACACAAATGACTTGATTTAAAGTGCTGGGAAAAAAACGTGTAAAAACATGTTTATGAGTTAGAAATTCAAGAGATCTCCTCGGTGATCGTAGAAAACCAGAGTAGATAAATCACAGTTTTAGTACAGTAGAGGCCGAGTATCAGTTTTCAGAACTGGTAACGTATTCATTTCTTACATCCCATATATAGATGACTTACGACAACGATTTCTAAATGAGATGAAAAACAAATGTCCCAAAAATATGAATATTCATCTAATTTGTCCTTGAGTGTACATTTTTCACTACCTGCGTATATTAATTTTGAAGGAAAGATCTCACCAGATGCCAAGTTCATCAAATAATAATCCCAGTGCAAAAAGGGAAGAATAAGATAAGATTCTTACTCTGGATATGAGACATTTGGTTGAACCCATTCCTTATTGTCCAATTAGTTTATATTCTAAAACACTTCCCCAATACATTGATCTTTTGATCTAATGTCATATTTATTGCAGTTACAATGTTACCGATTTTGGCGTTTGATTTCTGTCATCTTTTTTTGCCTTATATGCACAAGTAAAATACTCCATCAAATTGAAAAGGCCAGTCTCTTTACACAACGGAATTTACAGTACAGTCGCTACATTGTAACCGGATGTCGCTGCAGTATAGTACCACGGTGTTGGCTTAATACTATTGGCATTATTACTATGTAAAATGGATTAATACTGTTATTATATACTTTCCCCAACCGTCATGTACCTCCAACAGAACATACTGTAAAATGCACATTTCAAGTTTCAACCCAAGCTTTTGTTTGGCAATACTTTTGATATCAGCTGGCTTTTAGAACACGATAAAGGTAGTGTCACTGAACATGGATGATTCAATTGTGACAATAAAATATATATATTTTTTAGTAAAAAAAAACAAAAGATCTCTTAAAAGGTAGATTGTGTTTTGTTACATGACAAAATTGATAGTTACTGATTGATTAGAATTACATGACATCAATACTGACACTATCCTGATCTAAGAACAGTACTCAGTAGTAAGGTATCGACTACACACAAATACATATTACACTTAACATCGGCTACTTTTACTACAAGAAAAAAATCCTGCCTACCCCCAAATAAAAACAAATAAACACACAAACACCAGTTTTTACATGACTGTACAAGTATCTGATAGAGGAAGAGTTCGGTGGACAGCAGAGACCAAACGGTTGCAATAGCATGGTGGTTATCCTTAACTTACTAGCTACTGTAGCTAATAAATAAGAGGACTACAAGTCAACAGTTTAACAGTAACAGGAGAAAGAAGAAATAAAAGTCCTAGAGGACTCCCTGGAAGTATCCAGAGGCAACCTGACCTGAGCCGGCATGTCTAGAATAATCATACACCATTTCATTCTGTTATCAAATCCTGTCATCAGGGCCATTATATACTAACCCACTTTAGCTCAACCATTTACACCTGCTGTAAACTCCTTGTTACCAAAATGATATGTATCCACAGTGTATAGAACACATCAGTTAAAACCATCATCATTATTAATATCCTGTGCTATTCCAGGACCACTCCTACTCTGCTTTAGAACAGGTTGATTCGTGTGGCCGTACTGTGCTTCTGTCCGCATCAAAGGAGAACACACTAGTCTGTTGTCATCTGAAGTAAAGCTTGAGTCTGTTGGGCTGCATCTAACCTACTGGTGTGCTTTTTGTGTTAGTTCAAATAACCAACGAATTTGGGTACGTCCCAAATGGCACCCTATTCCCTTTATAGTGCACTACTTTTGACCAGAGCCATAGTGCCCTACATAGGCAATAAGAGGCCAATTGGAACCAAATACTTTCACCACTAAGTAACTACCTACTCCCCTGAGTGTCTGGATAGCTAACTGTCATGACACTTTTAACACAGAGAAACTGAAGTAAAATAGAAGGAGAACAACTCAGTCATATATTCGACAGCAGAAACTGGATTTATGCAGTCTGACAAAGATGTTGAATATTATATTCAGTGACGTACTGGTTAAAGAAGAAATAAAAAATCTGAAGTTTCACTAAGATGCGATGCTCTAGCACTTAAGCAGCTGCATTTCCAGACTACCTCTCTCCATCAGTGCAGGCCAGGCAAGGACCCAGTGGATTCACAATGTCACCAGACAGTGCCTCAATACAACACAGATGCAACGTAACAGAGCGGAGACGAATGCATTGAATTGGATAGAGAAATGGGACTTCTTGACAATTGTCAATTCCAGCTATCTGTGCGAGCACAACCCCACAGCATCCTGCCACAAAGTGACTGAAATACATCTCCCTCCCACTTCAACCCCTAAAATAAATCAATTACCAATAAAAATCAAGTCATGGATGAGGAATGGTAAACATTACTGTTATTTCTTAAGATACTGTAGCTTCTTTACAAAATAAACATGTCTTCCTTATAATTATTTACTATGTTACTTTACAATAATGAAAGATAAAGTAAGATAATTCTATTGACAGAACGATACAACTACATATAAACTACATAATTCAGTAACTGATTTTTTTTTTTTATCTTGTGGAGACAAACTCCATCTCCAGGCCAACCGATGGCTTCTCTCCTTCCTGTTTCCACATCCAATCACATCACTACTTGGCTCAGAGCTTTAAAACGCCTGTAAATACACATATTTTCCTCTGCAAAGACACCTGCTGATGCAAGTCTCTCAGTTTTGAAAAAGTTAACAAAGACACATACTCCAGCTATGCCACCGAGATATTAAAGTTCATGCATGTTTAACATGTTTTTGGTAACATGCCTTGTTGGAGCAAATCCTACTTGTGAGTAACAGAGGCTATGACGCAACACCACTGTGTCCTCCCTCCTTGTTACGCTACAGATGTAGGACCTTCATTTGATCACTCTGTTGTGGCATGATTATTTTCCCGGTGTTAAAAAAACGGGTCAAATTAAGATCCTACATCTGTAGCTGCTTCTGTCGTCAATTAAACGTTCCCTTCACAAGTGAGATGCCACATCTTGAGATGCATTTCCCACGGAAATACCTGGAAGACTAAAAGAGAGATGGCATTTTATTGTACTCAGTTGCATCCACCCATTTGTTTTTGTGTGTGAACATGTTATGGTTGTCTTTATCTTAGCTCCCTCTCTAATGTAAAGCCTACCATAATCAAATCAAATGTACTCAGGTATTGAACTTGGTCAGTAAGTAGTAAATCATTTTGGGACCCTGAGAATGGGCATGGGGAAATCATGGGCGTCAGTCAGGGTAGGTGTTCAGAAAGCTGGAGACCAACACTGTGTGTGTTTGGGGAGTTGGTGCTGTAATGTATGTTAGTTGTTTACAACATTGGAAGTAGAATGGCTTTACTGTGTTGTTCAAATAAAATATTTAGGAGTAGCTAAATAGCCACTGGCTTACTCCAATATGAGTTGTTCTGGGTAACCCTAAAGCAGCATACGTAACAGTCTGAGTAGTGGAGACTATCATGTATTAGAGGGTACTGAGAGCCTAAAGCTATACCGTAGAGAAAACAACAGAAGGGAAGGATCAGTCCCTAGAGTGGTGCCATGTGTCTACACTGACCAAAAGAACATTTGGTCTCCAGCTTTAAAACCGCCAGCACTGTCGCTAGAAAAGTTGCCAATTCCGAGTGGATTTCTTTACAGTGTGTATTTCTACTTCAACTCCTGCATAATATGAAGAAGAAAACAAATAACGTGTTTACAAGAAACTGCATTGTGAAATGATGTTGAAACAAGAAATACAATTCTTTTGGATGATGACCAATTTCTCTAGAGGTTAGAAATAATAAGCCCTTACAATATGTAAAGGTCTCCAGCGAGCGGGTTTTCCCCACAGTGCGGTGGGAAAGGGTGAGGGGTGGTTGGGAGGGGGCTGGAGCTGGCCCAGGGGGGGCCTCTATGCGCTGGGGGTAGTGTTGTGTGCTGTGGAGCCGTTGCTGCCCTGGATGGTGAGGCTGATCTCATCCCTCTTCTCATCCTCCTTCTCCTTCAGCTCCTCTTTCAGGGGACGTACCTCCACCTCTCCCTCTGAGACTGGGGCGGCGTAGTGGCCTATCCGGTGCTCACTCAGGGCCGGGCCCCACTTTATGTCCGCCTTGCATGAATTCTTCAACCGCTGTAAGGGGTAAAGGTTCAGAGGTCAATGTGATGGGAGGGACACAGGTTTATTATTTATTGCTAATTAGAGGCAGGTAAAGTAGGTGAGAAAGTTCTGGAATAACATAACACAAAATCGGGTTCTCTTTTACTATCCTTCATTTCTTTCAGTTCAAAGACCTTCGGCAACATGTGCCATTCAACAGAAAAAAATAAAACACTTCCACTACTAGTGCGAACAACATCTGCTTCCAATACTAAAGACAGACAAAGCTCTAAACAGAGATCCTGTGGATTTTACCTCCAAAAATGTTGTTCCCTCAGACTTGGAGATCTTGTAGAGAGCATAGATGGGTATACATGTGACGGAGGACATGGCCATAAGGAAGCCGATGGCTAGGGACCAGCCGGGGTACACGTAGTCATTGTAGGTGATGGGCTTGTACTGGATCACTGTGAAGATCAGGATGAACTGCAAATGCAAAGAGAGGAGAGGGGTCACCGGGGTCAAGTCATTTAATTTAACAGAATATACCCTATTTCAATCCTCATACAGTACATATCTTCATCAATCACTTGTGTGTGTCTCATGGTATTCTGGCAGGTGTTTTGCATGACAGGTGTGGTTGAGCAACACAGATTAGCGAGGATTAGACAAGTGGAATGGATTGCAGAGCAGGTCAAGCCTCTAAAACATGTCAACAAGGAGGCACTGGGTGGTAGCTACTATCTTACAGATATGATGATGGGCGACACAAATCTCCAGCAGACGCGGAAGAAGATGGGAGGGGGGAAACCCAGCATCATCTCAACGTCCTTGAAGTATTTCTTGTGTCCTGAACACAAACAGTACAGAATGTTGTCAGTCATTCTATTCCAGTCAGTTTGATTAGCTTTCACCAAGAGCGTTGGCAGAGCATTGTGGACGATAGGCATTTATAATCGAGGAAAGACAGTTGGACTCACCATAGACGTACATGATGCAGATGCACATGATGCAGGAGATGATAACCAGAGAGAAACTAGCAGCGTAGTTATCCATGAGCAGTAGCCAGTAGATCCCAGCCTAGATACATGAGGTAGAGAACGCAACATCAGTATACATCCTGAATATTTGTGCCTGGATAATTAAGTGTGTGTTTATGTGTGTGTACACATGCATGTGTATGTTTGTGTGTATGGGTGTATGGGTGTGTGTGTGTGTGTGTGTGTGTGTGTGTGTGTGTGTGTGTGTGTGTGTGTGTGTGTGTGTGTGTGTGTGTGTGTGTGTGTGTGTGTGTGTGTGTGTGTGTGTGTGTGCGTGTGCGTAAACATCTCCAGTCCATTACCTGTGTGGTGAGCGGCACCCCCAACAGGAAGCCCACTATAGCCACTCCTCCTGTGACCACCGTTTTGTTCCTAATGATCCAGTCAGTACCGATCTCATCCACGATGGCCGTTACCAGGGTCTCCAGCAGGCAGAACTGCACACCGGGACACACACTGACAGGTCAACACTCAGCAGTGACTATGCATAGATAATAAACAGCGATTAGCAGCAGTGTACAAAAGGGAGGGGGGTCAATGTAAATTATCCGGTGGCGATATTATTAATTGTTCAGCAGTCTTATGGCTTGGGGGTAGAAGCTGTTGAGGAGCCTTTTGATCCTAGACATGCATGCAATGATGTCAGAGAGAATAAACAGTGTTACCCTATTCCATACATAGTGCACTACTTTTGACCAGAGCCAAACGGTAATAGGGTGCCATTTAGGACAAAGCCAGGATATCATGGTGATTGACAGACTCACCTGCGTCCCCAGGCCCAGCAGGATGAGCATGAAGAAGAAGAGCAGGGACCAGAGGGGGGAGATGGGCAGCAGAGTGAGGGCCTCTGGGTAGGCCACGAAGGCCAGGCCGGGGCCGTGGTCGGCCACCTCAGATACATCCACGTTCAGGTGGTGGGCCATGAAGCCCAGGATGGAGAAGATGACGAAGCCTGCATACACGCTGGTTGCACAGTTGGTGATGCTGATGATGATGCTGTCCCTGTATGGGTAACCAATCAAAGGAGAGAAAACAGGAAGAGAAGGTTATTAGTATATTACATTAACCAGCATTACGTTGTATCGGTCCACTAAGATGCAATCGGTGCATTTCACCCTCATAGATACAGTGGGGCAAAAAAGTATTTAGTCAGCCACCAATTGTGCAAGTTCTCCCACTTAAAAAGATGAGAGAGGCCTGTAATTTTCATCATAGGTACACTTCAACTATGACAGACAAAATGAGAAAAAAGAATCCAGAAAATCACATTGTAGGATTTTTAATGAATTTATTTGCAAATTATGGTGGAAAATAAGTATTTGGTCACCTACAAACAAGCAAGATTTCTGGCTCTCACAGACCTGTAACTTCTTCTTTAAGAGGCTCCTCTGTCCTCCACTCGTTATCTGTATCAATGGCACCTGTTTGAACTTGCTATCAGTATAAAAGACACCTGTCCACAACCTCAAACAGTCACACTCCAAACTCCACTATGGCCAAGACCAAAGAGCTGTCAAAGGACACCAGAAACAAAATTGTAGACCTGCACCAGGCTGGGAAGGCTGAATCTGCAATAGGTAAGCAGCTTGGTTTGAAGAAATCAACTGTGGGAGCAATTATTAGGAAATGGAAGACATACAAGACCACTGATAATCTCCCTCGATCTGGGGCTCCACGCAAGAACTCACCCCGTGGGGTCAAAATGATCACAAGAACGGTGAGCAAAAATCCCAGAACCACAAGGGGGGACCTAGTGAATGACCTGCAGAGAGCTGGGACCAAAGTAACAAAGCCTACCATCACTAACACACTACGCCACCAGGGACTCAAATCCTGCAGTGCCAGACGTGTCCCCTGCTTAAGCCAGTACATGTCCAGGCCCGTCTGAAGTTTGCTAGAGAGCATTTGGATGATCCAGAAGAAGATTGGGAGAATGTCATATGGTCAGATGAAACCAAAATATAACTTTTTGGTAAAAACTCAACTCGTCGTGTTTGGAGGACAAAGAATGCTGAGTTGCATCCAAAGAACACCATACCTACTGTGAAGCATGGGGGTGGAAACATCATGCTTTGGGGCTGTTTTTCTGCAAAGGGACCAGGACGACTGATCCGTGTAAAGGAAAGAATGAATGGGGCCATGTATTGTGAGATTTTGAGTGAAAACGTGTGTGGCCTAGCCAGTCTCCAGATCTCAACCCCATAGAAAATCTTTGGAGGGAGTTGAAAGTCCGTGTTGCCCAGCAACAGCCCCAAAACATCAATGCTCTAGAGGAGATCTACATGGAGGAATGGGCCAAAATACCAGCAACAGTGTGTGAAAACCTTGTGAAGACTTACAGAAAACGTTTGACCTCTGTCATTGCCAACAAAGGGTATATAACAAAGTATTGAGATAAACTTTTGTTATTGAACAAATACTTATTTTCCACCATAATTTGCAAATAAATTCATTAAAAATCCTACAATATGATTTTCCTGGATTTTTTCCCTCATTTTGTCTGGCATAGTTGAAGTGTACCCATGATGAAAATTACAGGCCTCTCTCATCTTTTTAAGTGGGAGGACTTACACAATTGGTGGCTGACTAAATACTTTTTGCCCCACTGTATTTCCAGTTCAAATTCATATTAAACAGTCTACATCTTAATTGCATAATAGCAAATAGTGATAAATACTGAAGAGAGAGAAAGAGATGTGAGAAATGTTTCCTGCTTACAGCTGGTGGGTTTGTTAGTTACAGTACTTACTACTCTATCATTGATTTGCAGCCAATTTTAATGGGTGGCGACCCACTTCCTGTTAATGGTGGGTCGCGACGTGTCAGAGTAAATGTATAATTATTTCATGAATTACTGGAATTGATTTGGTCAAGTGCACCTGAGCTCTCTGTTCAGTGGGCTCTCTGCTTAGCAGCGGTCTCTGCTCAGTTTAGCAGCTGGCAGAGTGGGAGAGGGAGATGCCAGTGTGCTTCGCGATGTACCAGATATTTTTTCAGCAATTTTCTTGAAGATCACTCCGCGACCACACGGTGCAGCGCTGTTGTTCAGCAGCAGATGCGCCGTTAGTATGGGATCAATATCATGCCAAATGTATTCACAAATGTAAATCACCAATCCACAAATGTAAATCAAAGTGATTTACATTTGTGGATTGATTATTTACATTTGTGGAAAGTGATTTACATTTGTGGATTGGTGATTTACATTTGTGAATACTTTTGGCATGATATTGATCCCATATGTTAGCCACTGACCACTGACCCTCACCGCTGGCATCAAATGGACTGACTGAACTCAATAGTCATGGAACTCAAAAACAGCGATGAGTTTCTCTCTCTTTCATACAAACTTTGAGAAATAACTAGGAGCGCCCACAATATGTTTTGTACAGGGAAGTGTTGAGTAATAAGACTCTCAAAACAAACAAATGAATAAAACGACACGTCCTGACCAAACAGCCACAGCATGACGGTAAACCCAGGGAGTTCTTTCAGAACAGGGCAGAATGCTTCAGGAAACTGTGCTTCGACAGTGGAAAAGTAAGTCAACCAGCAAGGCATTGTTGTCATTTTATATCAGGTGATGATAAGCAGAAATAAGAAAGTAACGTTACTATCTCTCATAGTAGTAGATGTGAGTTTCTCTTTCAAATAATCCCCTGGCCTTGTACACAGCTAATGGCTAACGTTAGCCAAAGCAAGCTAGCTAGCTATTATTGATATTGATACCCCTAAATACAGATGAAGATGAAAAATGATCAGGCCTACTGTACATCATACTTTAGAAATGATCGGGCCTACTGTACATCTTCCTGTAGAAATGATCAGGCCTACTGTACATCTTACTGTAGAAATGATCAGGCCTACTGTACATCTTACTGTAGAAATGATCGGGCCTACTGTACATCTTACTGTAGAAATGATCAGGCCTACTGTACATCTTACTGTAGAAATGATCAGGCCTACTGTACATCTTACTGTAGAAATGATCAGGCCTACTGTACATCTTACTGTAGAAATGATCAGGCCTACTGTACATCTTACTGTAGAAATGATCAGGCCTATTATACATCTTACAGTAGAAATGATCAGGCCTACTGTACATCTTACTGTAGAAATGATCAGGCCTACTGTACATCTTACTGTAGAAAGTCCAGGTTGGATCTGTTGGTGTTAAAATACAATAAATATGTTTTATTCTGAACTGGAATAAACTGATTGAAGCAAGACACTTTTTGGGGCAAACACACACTGTTCTGGATTCCTTATATACAGCAGGAAGCAGTCTCCTGTCTGACTGAGAAAGCAGTAGATGTTCTGGTCCAGTTTGGCACCACATACCTATGTCAGTCAGTGTTCTCAACTCTGGCACACTTTAAAAAAAAGAACATAAACAGTCTCAATGCAGAGCATGACCTCAGTGTTGCACTGTCAAAAACAGAGCCCAGAATAGACATGCTTGTTGAAAACTTCAGCCTGCTACACACCTCTCATTAGGAATGTGTGTGTGTTCTGGTCTACATCTGTGTGATGTGATCAATCAGTTTATTCCAGTTCAGAATGAAAATGATTTATTGTATTTTAACTGCAACAGTTCCAACCTAGACAGATATGTAAGAGTGTTTTTAATGGGAAAAATAAACATGAATAGCTATTTATATGTGTAATTAATTTAATTGTTATTTGTTTATGTCTGTATTACATTTGTTTTAGGCATAAGGGCAATGAAATGTATTGATATTTATTTATAGTTGCATATTTGCCTAAGCTTGGGTCCCAGGAAAACACAGTATTTCTCATTTGGGTCCCAGGCTGAAAGAGTTTAAGAACCCCTGATTTATAGTATACTGTCCATCACTTCTGCCCTTCAACCACATGGTGGTGTTATAGAGAAGAGAAAACCTCTTCCAGTTTCCAGGAGAGTTTTGAGTTGGACTACCGTAAACTACAAAGTTAACAATGCAACCGCAGGCGTTACAGCAGTCAACTTCACTCTCTCAGTGTGATGCCTCTGTCCTCCACCTACAGTACAGTGGTAGGCAGTACACACCATCACACCATACACACCATACTCCATACACACCATACACCACACACCATACACCACACACCATCACACCATACTCCATCAATTCTTGCAATTTGTAGTTGCCCTCCTCTATTCTGCACAATTTCTGTTCATCTCTGCTGACACTGTAGCGTGATCGCACCCAGAGAGGCAACAAAGACCCCTCCTGATTCACTCCAACTGAGCACGAAGAACTGCAATAGTGTAACCGCTTACACAACTCCAGGGATTTGTCTGCCATTGTAATCCTTGGGCATGCCGCCGAAGCATTTTTTCGGTTGCCTAAATCCAAACAGTTTAAAAAAAATACATTTTCGGGATGAAAAACGCTTGAAATGTAAACTTAAATGACTAAAACAGATATAAAGTTTGTAGAAAATATAATGGACCTATATATTTATAAATAATTTAATCTTTGAGAACTAACAATAACCAAAATAAAAGCTAGACAGTCAGAGAGAAAAGAAAATTCCAAAAACAATGAATTTAGCTGTATTCATTTTGCTATCATGTATGAGCAAAAGAACACAGCATTAGCCATGGCAAAATGCATAAAATCCCAGGAAATTAGCTTTAAAACTCAGCTCCATGGAGAAATGTGTATCATTGCAGGAATTTGGCTTAAAAATGCTCAAATTTCTCTACACCACCAAGACGGTGGCCTCTAAAATGTTTTTAAAAAAATGTAATTGCCACACCCTCTGCCACGCCCCCGGCTACACACACCACCTAAGCCCCTTTTTGACACAGAAAAAGACCTGAACTCTGACAGGATATGCGTCCCAAATGGTACCTTAGTCCCTTTATAGTGCACTACTTCTGACCAGGACCCAACAGGATGCCATTTGGGATGCGCCCAGGGTTTATTTGGTAGTAAAGTGGAGACTTTAGGGGGGAACAGGGAGGGGAGAGGAAGAGTAGAGTACCTGTAGCAGTTGTTGTGGAACTTGTTGTAGGAGGCCATAGTGATGAGCCCTCCCCATGCACAGCCCAGAGAGTAGAAGATCTGAGAGGCAGCGTCTCCCCACACCTGGACAGACAAACAAACATGTGTCAGTACAACCACTGAAGAACAACCTTATTTAATATCTGAGGCATATTACATCTGATCAAACTGTCTCTTTCAACAGCTGTGTTATGAGAAAGCCAATGAACCCACGCTATGAAGAGCTACAGAGCTATTATACGAGTAATAAACAGTAAATGTTTACAACTCATATAAAGTAGTACTTCACTACAGTAATGGCAAAGAATTCCAGGACTTATAACTATGTTATTTCTATATGATTAACCACACCTTAGCGTCAAGGATCTTATGCCACTGTGGGGTTAGGTAGTACTTGATGCCGGTGACAGCTCCCTCCAGGGTGATGCCTCTGATGAACAGGATGGTCAGCACCACGTAGGGGAACGTCGCTGTGAAGTACACCACCTGGGGACCATCGAGAGGAGAAGAACGAGTGAGAAAATCCCCGAATGTGTGTCAATTATACACTATGACCAGGAGTTCTTCCAGACTGTAGACTAAGTTATTTGACCAGGAAAAACTACTGGCCCAAACAATGACATTTGGAGGTGAGAGAGAGAGCGAGAGAGCGAGAAAGAGAGAGAGAGAAAGGGGAGAGAGAGAGAGAGAGAGAGAGAGAGAGAGAGAGAAAGGGAGAGAGAGAGAGAAAGGGAAAGAGAGAGAGAGAAAGGGAAAAGAGAGAGAGAGAGAGAGAGAAAGGAGAGAGAGAGAGAGAGAGAAAGGGAGAGAGAGAGAGAAAGGGAAAGAGAGAGAGAGAGAGAGAGAGAGAGAGAGAGAGAGAGAGAGAGAGAGAGAGAAAGGAGAGAGAGAGCGAGAGAGAAAAAAAGCCACCTCACCTTTCCTGAAGACTTGACTCCTCTGATGAGACAGAGGAAGACCACCACCCAGGACACAGCCAGACATCCCAGAATAGGGAGACGGACTTCCCCGAAATTCCCGATGTCGTCTGAGATCTTCAGCACATAGTGTCTGTGGGGAAGAGAAAAAATGTATCACCGTGTCTATTCACAACAACAACGTCTGGGAGGAGAAACGTGGAATATATAGTTAGTGCCGCAGGGACAAATAATGTCTTTACGTTCATTCCTGAAAGATAGAGAAGAAGCATTGTTCAGATGTACCCTGGCATTACAATGAGCGTAGCCCATATTTCAATGCAGCAGCAGCTCGACCAAAAACCACTTGGTGCCAAGACAATGGATTATCTTTACTGACAGTTGACGGGAACAACAACTCCTTTCATGATATACTGACAGACAGCACCACCCGGACGGAAGGCTAAGCACAAAACATTTAGAAAGTCATTAACCAACCACACTGTTTCCTTTGAATGGGCCCTATTCTCAATGCTAGGGGTATAGAACAGCTACACTACTTCCCATGTAGTAAGAATCCAGATAATATTATTTTCTAGGAAAATATACTAAACATCTAATGGTGTGTACCTCAGACAGTGAACAATGAGTAATGCTTGGTGAAGGCTGGATGATTCATCGTAGGCCCGGATTAGCAAGGCAAACATGCCTGCCTGCTTGTTTTTTTTTCTGACTTGTTAAAATCAACTGAAGTATCTAGCATCTCAAACATTCCTTTACAGAGATACACAAACCCTCTTTTGTTAACCCATAGTCAAACATACTTTGTGTCAAAACACGTTGGGTGCTGCTTTACTGAACATACATGTATCGAGGAGTAATAGTGTGTATTAACCCTTGCAGTCTCTTTAATCTAGTACACCTGAGTCAGAGTCAGCCATGCCCACACCTTCCCACTCAGGTACTGTAGGGTTGAAAAATGACGGTAACTCCTAAAATTCCCAGGTTTTATCGAAATCCCAGTTGGAAATTCCTGGCATCAGAAAGGAATAAGCAGGAAATCTGGAATTCTCCGTCCAGGGCTTCTGGAAAACCTGGGAATTTTTCAACTGCACTCAGGTCTTTCTTCCAGCACTCAACAGATGGGAACGGATCTAGAATAGGGCCGGGACGATACCAGTATCGCAAAACTCATTAGTATCGTGGCAAGAAAACAAAACACAAATTAACCTTTTAAGGAAAACGTCTTTATGTTGCCATCCAGAGTCACGTTTAGTTATTTTCCAAGATAAAACACACAATATTTTACATACAGCAGGTTTTTAAAGGACCAAATAGTTTGCTTTGTGTTTTCATTTTTGCCTTGGAAAAAAATATTGCGATACAGGTATCGTCACAGCCCTAATCTAGAACAAGATCTTTTGGGATTCAAATAAGGATTGATAACTGACTCCGGGTCCGGGTTAGGCCTTACTTCCAGTACTCCTCGCTGGGGCTGGTCCTCTTGGTCTTATTGACCACCTCCACGGCGACCTCAGCGGCCCCGGTGACCAGGCTGCGGGTGACATTGGCCAGGGTGTTGTTGATGCCCGTGGGCGTCACCACACCGTTGCAGGTGGGCGTGTTCCAGGGGTTGTTGCAGTAGGTCCACGGCAGCAGGTTGGTCATGGAGGAGAAGAAATAGTAGAAGGCGATGCAGATCACCACGTTGTAGTAGATACCGATGTAGGTGGACACCACCATCATCCCGTAGCCCACACCTGATGCAGGAGAGGGATTGAAACAACATTAGAATGATACCAGGAGCTGAAGAGGTGAATGGACTTCTCTGACTGAAGTAATGTTTAAAAAAATAATTACATTAAGCATTCCGAGCAGACAATAAATGTTGCCATTTATTTTCCACCTTTCAGTTTCCTAAGCATGAGATACAGTCAGTGATTAGTTGGATGCCACTGACCAATAGCAATGACGTAATGCCAATCACCAACGGCAGCAGTGGTTGTTGGCTTGCCTTTGAACATGACTGACCAACGGCAGCAGTGGTTGTTGGCTTGCCTTTGAACATGACTGACCAACGGTAGCAGTGGTTGTTGGCTTGCCTTTGAACATGACTGACCAACGGCAGCAGTGGTTGTTAACTAGCTCACCTTTGAACATGACTGACCAACGGCAGCAGTGGTTGTTGGCCTGCCTTTAAACATGACTGACCAACGGCAGCAGTGGTTGTTAACTAGCTCACCTTTAAACATGACTGACCAACGGCAGCAGTGGTTGTTAACTAGCTCACCTTTGAACATGACTGACCAACGGCAGCAGTGGTTGTTAACTAGCTCACCTTTGAACATGACTGACCAACGGCAGCAGTGGTTGTTAACTAGCTCACCTTTGAACATGACTGACCAACGGCAGCAGTGGTTGTTGGCCTGCCTTTAAACATGACTGACCAACGGCAGCAGTGGTTGTTGGCCTGCCAGTGGTTTTAAACATGACTGACCAACGGCAGCAGTGGTTGTTAACCTGCCTTTGAACATGACTGACCAACGGCAGCAGTGGTTGTTAACTAGCTCACCTTTGAACATGACTGACCAACGGCAGCAGTGGTTGTTGGCCTGCCTTTAAACATGACTGACCAACGGCAGCAGTGGTTGTTAACTAGCTCACCTTTGAACATGGGACTAATCCTCCAGACCCCCAGGCATCCCTGGCTGGCGAACTGTCCGAAGGAGAGCTCCAGGAAGAACAGAGGGATCCCACAGAACACCAGCATTATGAAGTAGGGGAACATGAAGGCTCCTGTTAAACAACAATAACATGTGGGTCAGGTCAACAGTTAGTCAAGCCAAAACATTTGTATGAAATCGACTAGAATCCAGCTTTGTGTTATTTGAACCTTTAAACTTGTACTTATTGTAAGTATGCATATGTTAATTATTGCTCACAACCAATAGCTTACCTAATGGTCATTCAAATGAAAAATAAATCAATATACAGAAATTGGTATTCCGTGCTGTGACTATATCCTATTTATGCTACTTAATGCTCGGTGAGTGAGTGAGTGGATGGATTGTAAGGTCATGTTTGTGTCTAGAATATAATTATTTTTCATACATATAAAAGTTGTCATCCCCAGACATGGGCAATATCATATTTTTGCTACGCAATGCTCAGTGAATGAGCAGTCAAATGTTAAGGTCATGTTTGTGTCTAGAATAGAAAAATTGCCTAGCTCATATAGAAAAGTTGGCATCCCATGGCAATATCCTATTTCTGCAGCGTAATGCAGTGAGGGGTCAGATTGGAAGGAGAGATGTTTATGTCTATGCCAGCCAGAAGAGGTGAAAGAGGTGAGGGAGCATCAAACAGAGGGTGATGCTAAGCCAGGCAGCAATCCTCTGTCTGCTTGACTGGTTTAACGTGGGGGCCACTGGGGCCAATGGGTCTGGGGAATAACCTGTCCTCTGGGACTGTAGTCTGAAATCATGTGTTAGAGGAAAGACTGGAGATTGAGGAGCAGGCTGTCTGCGACACAAATAGCTTCCCTATAGTGCACAACTTTTGACCAGAGCATTCTTTTTTACCTATGAGCCTTGGTCAAAAGTAGTGCACAATATTGGGAATAGGGTGTCTTTTGGGACGTAGCCCAGGCCTCAGCAAGCTGATAGTCTACTGTGGTGTTATTACTGCAGAGCCTTGAGCTACACCAGTCCCCTTGGCTCTATACTCAGCTATGTCATTGTGTGACCTAATGCACAGGCTACTGCATCTGTGTGCCCTTCTATGGCGATCCCCGAACACAAAATGTATAGAAGACTAAAGACAAATGTAGGAGTGAAAACATTTGAATTGAGGGGGAATGAAGCCAAGAATGACTTGGATCCATTTGACACAATGTGAGGACCGTAAACTTAAACTTGACAACCTGCTACTTTGATTGCTTTTTAAAACACTGCAAAATGTATTGTGGATAAACTAGAATGTATTGCTGTCATTACTACTATATAATCAGTGTGTTGTGAGTGTGAAGACGTACCTCCTCCATTTCTGTAGCAGAGGTAGGGGAACCTCCATACGTTTCCCAAGCCCACAGCATAGCCCACGCTGGTGAGGATAAACTCTATCTGGTTCCCCCAGTTCCCTCTCCTGGAGTTCTTATCTGTCTTCACGGGTTCCCCTGGAACAGCTCCATTCTAGAACACAAAGAGAGAAGAACGTTAGAGATGTTTGAACGTTAAGGGAGACCTGTATTTAGTCTACCTCCAGGCTGGAGTGGGTAGGCGATTCACTCAATGAGACACAACTCAAGGAATAAGCCTGTCGGTCAACTACCTACATTTCGCTGAATGTACAGGTCCGAGGTGCACTTTGCACCAATATTGAACACAAACCAGTGTGAAATAGGCTACTGTACTAGTGAATAGTGCTGCAGTGTAGATGCCCAACACCAAAAGGTCTTGGTGGCATGTCCAGTAATGAGGCTAACACTGTGGATGGCAAAATGCACAAA
Source organism: Oncorhynchus tshawytscha (assembly GCF_018296145.1). Taxonomy (NCBI): domain Eukaryota; kingdom Metazoa; phylum Chordata; class Actinopteri; order Salmoniformes; family Salmonidae; genus Oncorhynchus; species Oncorhynchus tshawytscha. The sequence goes on along the minus strand of NC_056456.1, from coordinate 22,946,713 downwards.
TCATTTAATTCTAGAGTACTTTACTTTTGTCCAGTTACAGGCCTAGTTCTACATTGCATGTTAGAACTCTGTAGTCGAGGTGGGCGCATTGGTGCAAACTTGATTTGAACTGAAATTGTTGTTGTGTGTCCAAAATCAACATTTGGTCTTGTCGTCCTGATTTGCAGTTTCTTCCCTCCATCTGTTGGTGTCAGATGGTCCTCGTTCTGACCTGACCTCCTCACTAACCCCAAAAGTTCACTACTGAGACTGCTACGTTCATCTGACTAACTAACTCACACAGTCAGAGCAGCACATGTTCCCTCCCATGACACCACAGAACCATTAATAACTATTCAACATGTTATAGTTTCAATACAACTCATTCAGGTAAATGTTATACTACCTTAATCATACACGTGACAAAGGTTTGGATTGCTGTGGGTTTTTGGATTTGTGGTGTCTCCTGGAGTGCACTGTTGGATATTATGTGCAGTCAGAGGGATATGAAAAGCTAAGTACACACGCAGGCACGAGGAACAAAAACACACACACGCGGTCTAACGGCACCATCTGAGCTCCCCGGGCCATTGCTCCCAGCAGAGTCGGCTTCACGCAGGCAAACAACTTATTCATCATCAAAAGACAAACAAAACAACTGAAAAATCCCATATTTTTGTGATTGCCCCCTAGTGATGTTTGGAGTCTAGTTGCACCCAAATGTTACATTTAAAACAAAGTTAACCTTTTTCACAAGAATCCCCAACCCCTCTGTGTTGAATTGTAAACGAAAGAGGGGATAAATAATACAATATCACCAAACAAAACTCTTGCATATCAATAACATTATTACAGCCAAAATGTCCTGGCTGGCCATTGAGTTTGTGAGATGTGCACACCTGTGCGCGTGCGTGGGAAAGTGTGTGTGGAGGCTGCTCTCCTCAGTGTGATGCCTGTGTGCGTGTGGTGTGTGTTTTAACTGGTGTGTGTTTTAGCTGAGCGTCTGAAGGAGGAGCACACCTGTTCAGTGCGAGGCGAGGGCAGGGCAGCTGTACAGCTGTTAGGGCCCAGGGTGGAATGAGAGTCTAGCCAACCCACACAACACAACATGGCAGACAGATTGGGTTGCTACAAGTTGCCTGCTGACCGGCTGGCCTCCCACCTCCAGCTCTCCCACCTGTGAGAAGCCAAGTCTGTCAACACATGATGCAACTCATAAACTCAGCAAAAAAAGAAACATCCTCTCACTGTCAACTGCGTTTATTTTCAGTAAACTTAACATGTGTAAATATTTGTATGAACAGAACAATATTCAACAACTGAGACATAAACTGAACAAGTTCCACAGACATGTGACTAACATAAATGGAATAATGTGTCCATGAACAAAGGGGGGGTTCAAAATCAAAAGTAACAGTCAGTATCTGGTGTGGCCACCAGCTGCATTAAGTACTGCAGTGCATCTCCTCCTCATGGACTGCACCAGATTTGCCAGTTCTTGCTGTGAGATGTTACCCCACTCTTCCACCAAGGCACCAGCAAGTTCCTGGACATTTCTGGGGGGAATGGCCCTAGCCCTCACCCTCCGATCCAACAGGTCCCAGACGTGCTCAATGGGAATGAGATTCAGGCTCTTCGCTGGCCATGGCAGAACACTGACATTCCTGTCTTAAATAAAATCATGCACAGAACGAGCAGTATGGCTGGTGGCATTGTCATGCTTGAGGGTCATGTCAGGATGAGCCTGCAGGAAGGGTACCACATGAGGGAGGAGGATGTCTTCCCTGTAACGCACAGCATTGAGATTGCCTGCAATGACAACAAGCTCAGTCCGATGATGCTGTGACACATCGATCCAGACCATGATGGACCCTCCACCTCCAAAATCGATCCCACTCCAGAGTACAAGCCTCGGTGTAACGCTCATTCCTTCCACGATAAACGCAAATCCGACCATCACCCCTGGTGAGACAAAACCGCGACTCATCAGTGAAGACCACTTTTTGCCAGTCCTGTCTGGTCCAGCAACTGTGGGTTTGTGCCCATAGGTGACGTTGTTGTCGGTGTTGTCTGGTGAGGACCTGCCTTACAACAGGCCTACAAGCCCTCAGTCCAGTCTGAGCACTGATGGAGGGATTGTGCGTTCCAGGTATAACTCGGGCAGTTGTTGTTGCCATCCTGTACCTGTCCCGCAGGTGTGATGTTCGGATGTACCGATCCCGTGCAGGTGTTGTTACACATGGTCTGCCACTGCGAGGACGATCAGCTGTCCGTCCTGTCTCCCTGTAGCACTGTTTTAAGCATCTCACAGTACGGACACTGCAATTTATTGCCCTGGCCACATATGCAGTCCTCATGCCTCCTTGCAGCATGCCTAAAGCACGTTTACGCAGATGAGCAGGGACCCTGGGCATCTTTCTTTTGGTGTTTTTCAGAATCAGTAGAAAGGCCCCTTTAGTGTCCTAATTTTTCGTAACTGTGACCTTAATTGGCTACCGTCTGTAAGCTGTTAGTGTATTAACGAGGTGCATGTTGATTAATTGTTTATGGTTCATTGAACAAGCATGGGAGACACTATTTAAACCCTTTACAATGAAGATCTGTGAAGTTATTTTGATTTTTACGAATTATCTTTGAAAGACAGGGTCCTGAAAAGGGGACATTTCTTTTTTTTGCTGAGATTAGTTCACTCATAGTACCATACTCAGCACATAAAACGTAAAAACGTTGACTTAAAATGCTCTACATAGGCTTATCCAAGCATTGATGCGACTTGATTCCATACATGAGGCATTATTTGTAAACTATAGAGATAACATTATAACTCCTGTCCACTTCACTATCTGTTCTGATTCTCTCTCCAGGCTGTCTCTCTTACCTGGCTATTAGGTTGTGTCCCAAATATCACCTTATTCTATACGCCCTATGGGGCCTGGTCAAAAGCAGAGCACTAAATAGGCAATGGTGTGACAGACCGCCCGATTCAGATCCACACACTCTCTGCCCTTTCCATCCCATCCACACCGCACGCCCAGCTGGGCCCATCTGCCTTTTACGTAAGCTGCACACATTCTCTTCTCTCGCTCTCTCTCTTCTTCTCTCTGAGGGGCCCTTCCAAATCAGTGGCCTCGGCCCCAGCCTTACTCCCAATGTCCTGCCTGGCCTGCCTACTTCCAGCGCACTGCACACAGGTGCACCCCATGAGAGAGAGAGGGAAAGAATATAGGGGGGGGCAGAGAGAGAGAGCGAGAAAGATATAGGGAGGGGGGAGAGGGACAGAGAAAGACAGACAGACTTGAATTGTGCAAGGAAGGGAGAGGGTGAGTAAAGACGATTCACATTCAGTGCTAAGACATGGGCAAATACAGTGCATTTAGAAAATATTCAGACCCCTTGACTTTTTTCACATTTTCTTATGTTATAGTCTTATTCTAAAATTGATTAAATTGTCTCCCCATCAATCTACGCACACTACCCCATAATGACAAAGCAAAAACAAGTTTTGATTTTTTTTGTGCTAATTTATAAAAAATAAAAATATCACATTTACATAAGTAAATAGGTGATTACAGCCTCAAGTCTTCTTGGGTATGATGCTACAAGCTTGGCACACCTGTATTTGGGGAGTTTCTCCCATTCTTCTCTGCAGATCCTCTCAAGCTCTGTCAGGTTGGATGGAGAGTCACTGCACAGCTATTTTCAGGTCTCTCCAGAGATGTTTGATCGGGTTCAAGTCCGGGCTCTGGCTGGGCCACTCAAGGGCATTCAGAGACTTGTCCCGAAACCCACTCCTACATTGTCTTGGCTGTTATGCTTAGGGTCGTTGTCCTGTTAAAAGGGGAAGCTTCGCCTAGTCTGAGGTCCTGAGCACTCTGGAGCAGGTTTTCATCAAGGATCTCTCTGTACTTTGCTCTATTCATCTTTCCCTTGATCCTGACTAGTCTCCCAGTCCCTGCCGCTGAAAAACATACCCAAACCATGATGCTGCCACCAGCATGCTTCCCCGAAGGGATGGTGCCAGGTTTCCACCAGGCGTGATGCTTGGCATTCAGGCCAAAGAGTTCAATCTTGGTTTCATCAGACTAGAGAATCATGTTTCTCATGGTCTGAGACTCCTTCAGGTGCCTTTTGGCAAACTCCAAGCAGGCTGTTGTGTGCCTTTTACTAAGGAGTGGCTTCCGTCTTGTCACTCCACCATAAAGGCCTGATTGGTGGAGTCCTGCTGAGATGGTTGTCCTTCTGGAAGCTTCTCATATCTCCACAACTCTGGAGCTCTGTCAGAGTGACCATCGGGTTCTTGGTCACCTCCCTGACCAAGGCCATTATCTCCTGATTGCTCAGTTTGGCCAGAAATAATATTTATGTTATAAATGTTTTATACATTTGCAAAAAAATTCTAAAAACCTTTCTTCGCCTTGTCATTATGGGGTATTGTGTGTAGATTGATGAGGAAAAACATGTATTGAATAAATTTTTGAATAAGGCTGTAACGTAACAAAAATGTGGAAAAAGGGAATGGGTCTGAATACTTTCCGAATGCAGTGGAAATACACTCAGGTGATAGTTCTGAAATGACTACTGGGCTAGGTCTCAAATGAGTCGGTCTGATTATGGGTCATTTGGTGCTAACATGGCTTTTTGGGTTGTCATGCTAATACACGGTTATTTTCAGTTCTGCTGAAAGCAAATAAAAATATAGCCAAATTAATTTGATCAAACCTGCCTAGGTCTTGGTCCAAATAACTTAAACATGACTAAAACACGCACGGACCAATGCACTCTACCATTCCAGCTAATTTGATGGACAGTGGCACACACCTAACAAAGCATGGCCAATGACAGCTGTGACCCTGTCATGGTGATAGACATGCTCCATCTTCACTTGAGTGTAAACCCAACCTAGGGCCTGACCAGAGTCCCAGAGAAGCAGCTTGCTACTACAGTACACACAGTATAGTAGATGAGACCTGATTTGGATGCCATACTGCCAACAGGAAAAGACAGAATTGTGTCTGTTATTGTAAAGCTCCAGCCTACAAGGCCGGCTGGCGGCCCAGAGCTCCCTGGCATTTACTGACAACCCCTGCCTGCATCCTCACTAGGCATGCAACCATCACAAGTCATTATGTAGCCCACTTCGCCGCGATGAGCAGCAATATTCCCTAAAATTGGACTGTTTACTTGCCTGAGAGTGAGACATAACACGTTTTACCTAAACTTTGTTCGTTGTGCCAAGAACTATTTGAAGGACTGGCCTGAATGACTGAGTGATAGGCTATGAACTACAGTTTAAGGATACAACTCATTTTCATTTAATACAAGATCAGCAAGTGGCGGAAAAGGGGAAGAGGAGATTGAGAACGAAAACAAAACATAGCGTTTTACACTACTATGTATGAGAGATGTTTTAGCACTGCACAATTCCATGTTGCACTGTACATGGGGGGAGATTGTGCGTGTTCACTTATCATAGCTGAGTACACACATGCCTCGCACACACACACACACGCACGCGCACACACACACCAGAAGACCTTAACACACTTCCGCACATGTACCCCAGCACCTGATTCACACAGCTAGTTACCTCCTGTTCCATCACTATTATTGGGGACTGTAGACTGCTGACCATAACTGAATGAACAATACTGACAAACCATCAAATCTGCCTGTATGTACAGTGCATTCTGAAGATATTCAGACCCCTTGACTTTTTCCACATTATCTTACGTTACAGTCTTATTCTAAAATGGGTATAACAACAACAACAAAATCCTCAATCTACACACAATAGCCCATAATAACAAAGCAAAAACGGGTTTTCATAATTTTTTGCTAATTTCTTAAAAATAAATGGAAATACCACATTTACATAAGTATTCAGACCCTTTACTCAGTGCTTTGTTGAAGCACCTTTGGCATCGATTACAGCCTTCAGTCTTCTTGGGTATGACGCTACAAGCTTGGCACACCTGTATCTGGGGAGTTTCTTCCATTCTTCTCTACAGATCATTTCAAGCTCTGTCAGGTTGGATGGGGTGCATTGCTACACAGCTATTTTCAGGTCTCTCCAGAGATGTTCAATCAGGTTCAAGTCCGGGCACGGGCTCGGCCACTCAAAGAGATTCAGAGACTTGTCCCGAAGCCACTCCTGCGCTGTCTTGGCTGTGTACTTAGGGTCGTTGTCCTGTTGGAAGGTGAATCTTCGCCCCAGTCTGAGGTTCTGAGCGCTCTGGCGCATGTTTTCATCAAGGATCTCTCTGTACTTTTTCATTTTTCCATCGATCCTGACTAGTCTCCCAGTCCCTGCCGCTGAAAAACATACCCAAACCATGATGCTGCCACCACCATGCTTCACCATAGGGATAGCGCCAGGTTTCCCCCAGATATGACACTTGGCATTGAGGCCAAAGAGTTCAATCTTGGTTTCATCAGAACAGAGAATCTTGTTTCTCATGGTTTGAGAGTACTTTATAGTGGTGTAACGGATCGTAGTTGATCCATACAACGATCCGTACGGATCACCGCCCACGGTTCGGCACGCATGTGAACCACGGAGCAATTGCATAGTTTAACCATCATAGTGTGAAATACAGTTCTACTGCCACTGTTACTTTTTAAAGTCATAATTCTCTAAATCTCGATGCAGAGTTGCAATGAAAAGATAAAGACAAGACAGATGTGTGCGGTGTTTTACTCTGAAGCCTGAAGGTTGATCTGATTATTTATTAAAAGCAGTTTTGTGTACTGTTCACGTGAACGGGGCCAGTTGAATCCCGACGAATCAATCCTGGATGCTCGCGTTGCAAAAAGCCAAGAAGACTAAAGAGCAGTGACAGCCATGGCTAGCGGAGGAGCTGAAGAACTGGAAAAGCCTCCCGCTTCATTTGAGTCTCATGTATGGGAGCATTTTGGTTTCCCTGTCAAATATGATGAAGGAAGAAGGGTGGTGGACAACACCATTACGGTGTGTAGGCATTGTGCCACAAGAAATCCGTATGATCATGGAGATACATCGAGTGTGGCCACACATTAAAGCGTCATCACCCTGGTGTGTCAGTGACCGGAGCCAACTCAGCCAAGAATCTACAACGTCTCACCACGGCATTTAAGCAGCCCTTTGCTGCAGAATTAGACCGGGCTGAAGCCATCACAAAATCTATTGGTATGTTTATCGTTGCAGACATGAGGCCATACTCTGTTGTGGAAAACAAAGTGTCGCATACCCACTTTCAGTATGAAGATCGTGCCAGATCTTTATGAACAGGAAAATATCAAAACTATCAACAAAGTATCCAAGGCATCCTCTGTTGCCCTCACCACATACGGGTGGACCTCCAGGGCAACGGAAAGCTACATGACTGTGACTGCTCACTACACACCACATACGGGTGGACCTCCAGGGCAACAGAAAGCTACGTGACTGTGACTGCTCACTACACCACAGAGGAGTGGGCGATGCGAAGTCCGGTGCTACAGACATGCCCCCTCTATGAGAGTCACACAGGCACAAATCTGGTGCAGGTACTGCTAGAAGCAGTAGCAGAGTGGAAGCTAGAGAGGCCCAATAGCAATATCCCAATCACTACAGATAATACCAAGAACCAAGAAAATGCAGTGATAGAAGCATCTTCACAAGGTCCTTTGCTGTTTTTCTGGGATTGATTTGCACTTTATTTACCAAAGTACATTCATCTCTAGGAGACAGAACGAGTCTCCTTCCTGAGCGGTATGACAGCTGGGTGGTCCCATGGTGTTTATACTTGCGTACTATTGTTAGTACAGATGAACATGTGACCTTCAGGTGTTTGGAAATTGCTCCCAAGAATGAACCAGATTTGTGGAGGTCTACAATTATTTTCCCTGTGGTCTTGGCTGATTTCTTTTGATTTTCCCATGATGTCAAGCAAAGAGGCACTGAGTTTGAAGGTAAGCCTTGAAATACATCCACAGTTACACCTTCAATTGACTCAAATGATGTAAATTAGCCTACCAGAAGCTTCTAAAGTCATTACATATTTTTCTGGAATTTTCCAAGTTGTTTAAAGGCACATTCAACTTAATGAAAGTAAACTTCTGACCCACTGGAATTGTGATACAGTTAGTTATAAGTGAAGTAATCTGTCTGTAAACAATTGTTGTAAAAATGACTTGTGTCATGCACAAAGTAGATGTCCTAACCGACTTGCCAAAACTATAGTTTGTTAACAAGACATTTGTGGAGTGGTTGAAAAACGAGTTTTAATGACTCCAACCTAAGTGTATGTAAACCTCCGACTTTAACTGTATAAGCTCAGGTCTGCTTTGCTTTCTTTCCTTTTTACTTGTTTTTGCTGATGTGGACACGGGCTATTTTTACATTCACTATTGTTCATAGGAAGAAGGTATCATGCCTCATATTGCACTTTACTTAACAATTGAGTATTGAATATTTTATTTTAAGATTCTATTTAAACATTGAAAAGTTCCTTGTTCTTTATGTAATAAATGGAAAGCAAAGTTATATTTGTTATATTTGTCTCCCTCTTTTTTTTGTTGCTGATTCGAAAAATTATCCGATCCGTGACTCAAAACAGTGATCCAATCCTAACCGTGAGTTTTGTGTTGCACCAGTAGTCCTTTAGGTTCCTTTCGGCAAACTCCAATTGGGATGTCATGTGTCTTTTACTGAGGAGTCATATTTACATATTTACCAGACCTATGCCAAAGAGCTGAATAAGAATCCATCAAACAATATCTACTGTACATGTGGCCTACAGTTACTTTACAGCCTTATTCTAAAATATATTAAACAAAACATTTTCCTCATCAATCTAGACACAATACCTCCTAATGATGAAGCAAAAACAGATCATATATATATATATTTTTTAAAGTATTCAGACCCTTTGCTACGAGACTTGAAAGGCACACACCTGTCTATATAAAGGTCCCACAGCTGACAGTGCATGTCAGAGCAAAACCCAAGCCATGAGGTAAAAGGAATCCTGTTTCCATTGATCATCCTTGAGATATTTCTAAAACTTCATTGGAGTCCATCTGTGGTAAATTCCATTGATTGGACATGATTTGGAAAGGATTTGAAAAAAAAAAACAAGCCACGAGGTCGAATGAGTTCTCCATAGAGTTCCAAAACAGGATTGTGTTGAGGCACAGATTTGGGGACGGGTACCAAAACATTTCTGCAGCATTGAAGGTCCCCAAGAACACAGTGGCCTCCATCATTCTTTAATTGAAGAAATTTGGAATCACCAAGACTCTTCCGAGAGCTAGCCTCCTGGCCAAACTGAGAAATCGAGGAAGAAGGGCCTCGAGTGACCAGGAACCCAATGGCCACTCCGACAGAGCTCCAGAGTTCCTCGGTGGAGATGGGAAAACCTTCCAGGAGGACAACCATCTCTGCAGCACTACACCAATCAGGCTTTTATGGTAGAGTGGCCAGACGGAAGCCTCTCCCCAGTAAAAGCACATGACATCCCACTTGGAGTTTGTCAAAAGGCACCTAAAGACTCTCAGACCATCAGAAACAGATTATTTGGTCTGATGAAACCAAGATTGAACTATTTGGCCTGAATGCCAAGCATCACGTCTGGAGGAAAACTGGCTCCATCCCTGCAGTGAAGCATGGTGGTAGCAGCATCATGCTGTGGGGATGTTTTTCAGTGGCAAGGACTGAGAAACTGGTCAGGATTCAAGGGAAAGATGAACGGAGCAAAGTACTGAGAGATCCTTGATGAAAACCTGCTCCAGCAGGACCTCAGACTGGGGCAAAGGTTCACCTTCCAACAGGACAATGACCATAAGCACACATCCAAGACAACGCGGGAGTGGCTTCGGGACAAGTCTCTGAATGTCCTTGAGAGGCCCAGCCAGAGCCTGGACTTGAACCAGATCGAAGAGTTCTGGAGAGACCTGAAAATACCTGTGCTGCAATGCTCACTATCCAACCTGACAGAGCTTGAGAGGACCTGCAGTGAAGAATGGGAGAAACTCCCCAGATACAGGTGTGCCAAGCTTGTAGCGTCATACCCAAGAAAACCAGAGGCTGTAATTGCTGCTAAAGGCGCTTCAACAAAGTACTGAGTAAAAGGGTCTGAATACTTACGTAAATGTGATATTTCTTCTTTTTTTGTGCCGAAATGTCTAAAAACCTGTTTTTGCTTTGTCATCATGGGGTATATTGTGCAGACTGGCAAAGGGGAAAAACAATTTAATGCATTTTATAATAAGGCTTTAACGTAACAAAATGTGGAAAAAGTCAAGGGGTCTGAATACTTTCCGAATGCGCTGTACGTTGGCATAAGCTACACAGTTTACGTGAATTGTGAAGCTTGCTACTCTCGCACAAAAATATCACGCAGTTGAAGGACGTTCCCTGTGTGATTTGGGCTTCATGTAGCTAGGCCAAATCTAAAATGCCTTTAGAAAAACTTATATTTAAAAAATATGTTTAAAAACAACAACGAAACATGTGCGGCTGTTGGTTTGAAACTTTTTCAATAAAAAGTTTTTAAATTTTTTATCCCGTTATTGCTCAGAAGGGAAGACTTCCATCAATAGAACACCCCCCTAACAACTCTCACATTGGAAGCTCAGTAGCCTAACACTCCTTCCACCATCCATTCTAACGGAGTTTGAATGTCATTTGAAAATAACTGAAGCTGATAAAAGACCAGGTTGTTATCGAACTTCAAATCAAAGTCAACCAAGAGTGACTAATACAGTCATTCCAATACCAATGTTTTAAAGTGGCACACGTAGATACCCTAGCTAACTAACTAACTTCACTTTGGGAGTAAACACGGGTGGGTTCAGTTGTACTCAACTGTGATTAAATAGACCTGGATCCTCAATGTCCTCAAAGGCAGCATTATAAAATGTATGTGAGGTGAAAGTAATTCAACTAAAGACAGCGAGACTGTGGCTTCTCACCCGGCTAGCGGAGGGCCACATTCCTCCAGATCCCATTGGGCATGGTGTGAATACCTACTTTCCATGGTTGATTAATTAAGTGTAATGGTGAGTTGTCAGGAAAGGCAGGGGAAAATTGGGCCCAGTCACAGCAAATGGGGTGCTTTGATGGCCTCCCAGAAGCAGGGGTCATCTCTGGGTTACATCACTCAAGCACTGCTTACAGTCACAATCACATCAAGATCCCCTGGGTAGCTGGCTGGAAGAGCTGATCCTATAGGCTACTGCATCATGGACAGCAAAACATGCCTTTCAATCATTAAACTAGGACTTTGTTTAGAATATCTGATAAAGTGTGCTTTAAAAGTTATTGAAAGTCGTATCTTGGTCATACCGAATTTTGATTGAATTTCAAATTGTAGATATACATTTTTAATCAAATATTTGGATTGACAGTTTAACAGTTTTCTCCCCAAAAGCAACACATCAAATTTGAAAATAAAAACAAGCCATATGCAAATTATTAGGCAAATAATCTGTACCAACCCATATCTCCTTAACTTTAATAAACAACTATATAATTCAATTAAATATCCAATCACAAAAAAATCCCAATGAGACAGCATCAATTGTAGGCCCATATTATATTAAAAATACAAACTGAATGGATAAATACAAATCCCACAATACACTATGAATTGTTATGTCATCCAAGTACACCCCCCCCCCCAAAAAAAATAGGCCTACATTCCAAAAACACTGCAATAGCCTTACCTTAAAAAGTTCCATAGTAACTGTTGGTCAACATACCCCTTATACTTAGGTGTCTGGTTAGACTGTAAACTCTCCTTCCAGACCCATATCAAACATCTCCAATCCAAAGTTAAATCTAGAATTGGCTTCCTATTTCGCAACAAAGCATCCTTCACTCATGCTGCCAAACATACCCTTGTAAAACTGACCATCCTACCAGTCCTCGACTTTGGCGATGTCATTTACAAAATAGCCTCCAATACCCTACTCAACAAATTGGATGCAGTCTATCACAGTGCAATCCGTTTTATCACCAAAGCCCCATATACTACCCACCATTGCGACCTGTACGCTCTCGTTGGCTGGCCCTCGCTTCATACTCGTCGCCAAACCCACTGGCTCCATGTCATCTACAAGACCCTGCTAGGTAAAGTCCCCCTTATCTCAGCTCGCTGGTCACCATAGCATCTCCCACCTGTAGCACACGCTCCAGCAGGTATATCTCTCTAGTCACCCCCAAAACCAATTCTTTCTTTGGCCGCCTCTCCTTCCAGTTCTCTGCTGCCAATGACTGGAACGAACTACAAAAATCTCTGAAACTGGAAACACTTATCTCCCTCACTAGCTTTAAGCACCAACTGTCAGAGCAGCTCACAGATTACTGCACCTGTACATAGCCCACCTATAATTTAGCCCAAACAACTACCTCTTTCCCAACTGTATTTAATTTTTATTTATTTATTTATTTTGCTCCTTTGCACCCCATTATTTTTATTTCTACTTTGCACATTCTTCCATTGCAAAACTACCATTCCAGTGTTTTACTTGCTATATTGTATTTACTTTGCCACCATGGCCTTTTTTGCCTTTACCTCCCTTCTCACCTCATTTGCTCACATTGTATATAGACTTGTTTATACTGTATTATTGACTGTATGTTTGTTTTACTCCATGTGTAACTCTGTGTCGTTGTATCTGTCGAACTGCTTTGCTTTATCTTGGCCAGGTCGCAATTGTAAATGAGAACTTGTTCTCAACTTGCCTACCTGATTAAATAAAGGTAAAATAAAAATAAATAAAAAATACACACCAATGGACTTCCTGTGGCTGAGCAACTTGAGTATCTGACTTATACTTAGGGAGGGTCTACCAGTGGTGTAACCATTAGTCAAAAATGTTTTGCAACAGAAACCGTTTACTCCAAATGGAAAACATCCCTTCCCATTTTGTTCCGTTTGGTTCTGTTTGGTTCCTAGTGAACACACCCTAGGGCTCCATGTTGCATCTAGCTACCCTTGCCTAGGAGTCTGGGGTGCAGTAGGAGTGGTTTCCAAGTCAGGAACCAAGTTCTAGGCAAAACAGCTAGTGACTAGCAACTACATCCTGTTTGTTGCAGTTAGACTTTTTTGGGAGGGAGGGGTTGATTTAAAAATGCAAGACAGCATTAGGCTAATTAATATCTATGAGTAATTGCCTTGACAGTTGACAATGTTAGTAGTTAAGTTGCAACTAGTCTCGGGTTGTCAGACTCATGTTCAAATCCAATACCTGGATGGATTTCTGCAGATAAAACAAAGGATTGCATGGCTGAGAGCTATAGACGCTCCTATAGAAAAAACTGTCCGTGTTAATTTGTGCAGACAACCAGGTCTCGCTTCAGCCACGCGGATCGCTTAACTAGATAATTAAATTACTGTGCACTGGGCATGGCCGTTAAGTGATGCGGGAGACAGCCTACGGAACTATTGGCCAAAGCAAGCTGTTCACCTCCACCTCGCTCCCACAGTGAGAACCAACCGCACATACACTTAGAGAATCCTTTAATCACACACATACTGTATAGACAAACACACACCTTATCCCATCTCATCCCCAGATCCATCCCCCTCTCTCCCTAACAAAAATATTCAGTTGACATCAAATATATCATAAACTCCTTTTTCATGACAATTCACCCAGCAATACTTTGAACTCCATCGCGGTTGACAAAGCAGTCAGCTACATGTAACTGACCACACTGCTCAACCATGAATGAGCATTGTTCTTTGGTCATCATTTGACAGTATAGCTTTGAGCTACAGTACACTTTAAAACAGACATCCCATGTTATTCCAGAAAACTGACAATGTAGACATCAGACAAGGCAGACTACATTTACAGTAGTGTTTGACAAAAACTTAAAGGCTGACTTTACCAATTCAATTCAAGGCAGGGTGAGGCAATTTAAAGAGTCTTCATCATTATAACAATACTCTCGAGAATTTCAGGATTACATAAATTGACCCAGTTTAGTCTCTCCTTAAACAAGAGAAGAAAAAAAGCATGCAATACTGTATGATAAGGACATAAACATCTTAAAAGTTTGTTAGCATCAGGTCCTGACAGCCTCCCTTCATCACTCACACGAGGTCTGGTTTAGTACGCTGGGAGCAGGGGAGGTCAGTTTATCATTTTAAATAAAACCACAGATATTATTTGGGGTTTAGTTCAGCCAGTACCCAATAGACAATAACATGCAGGTAAGCACATCAACTAGACTAACTATGCTGAATTATAGAGAGCTTCTCAATGAGATGACTGGAAGTCTAACATCACTTTGAGAGTGTGCTGGGCCTATCAACATCTGCACCAATGACATTTCAAAAATATCTTCAGCCAACTACATCCTAGATGTGTTGCACAATCTGTTTGTAAGATGTTTAGCTGAGAGAGATGACCATTCAACCCAAAAATCAGGTTGAGAGGAGATGGAGACTTCTCTTTCCATGCTTTTTCCTTCCATTCGTGACAGTCCTAAATCTGAGCCTCTTCCAAGCCGTGCTCCCTGTCTCCAGGGCATGGTCTGTCATATCATTAACAACACTGCACCGTAGATCACGACACTGAGCTGTGGTAGAGAAGTCATGAGACTCTACTGCATGCTAGGGTACTCTATTTCAAGTTCCTAGGCCATTCACACTGAACCTGACCTGCCAATTTATGTGTCCCAAATGGCACCCTGTTCCCTATGGCCACTGGTCAAAAGAAGTGCACTACATAGGGAATAGGGTGCCATTTTGGACTCATCCAATGCCTCCAAAGGTCCGGAGCCTGAGGAAATAGAGCAGTACAACCAACCTTCTAGTCACCTAGCTCTCACACACTTAACACACTGACACACTTCTCTTGAACCTATTAAACCTTATTCTTTCATGTCTGCACCAAATACGGGATTTGAATAAGCACAGGACCATCTAATCGGAAAGACCTATGTTTTGATGATGGTCCACTGTGGTAAACTCAGAGTAAAGAGTGATAAATCCCCTTTCATCATGCAGCTGTCGTCAGCAGCCATAGCACTTTTAGCACAGACCAATTGCCAGCAAGTCATCCAGAGGAAATGCACTCACTGACATCCAGGCTAATCAACCACTCAAAACATCAATGCTTAGAATGGAATGACACCCAACTAGTAACTGAATCCACTTCACAACATCCAGTGGAGACAAAAGAAGTCCCATATGGCCTTTTCAAACGAAGTCTGTTATATTCCACAAAAAAATAGGAAGAGTGCCTCACTGTTAGAGTATGCACGTTGAACATCTCATTCTATAAGCATGGGCATTAATATGGAGTTGGTCCCCCCTTTGCTGCTATAACAGCCTCCACTCATCTGGGAAGGCTTTCCACTAGGTGTTTGCTGCAGGGACTTGCATCCATTCAGCCACAAGAGCATTAGTGAGGTCGGACACTGATGTTGGGCGATTAGGCCTGGCTCGCAGTCGGCGTTCCAATTCATTGCCAAAGGTGTTAGATGGAGTTGAGGTCAGGGCTCTGTGCAGGCCAGTCAAGTTCTTCCACACCGATTTTGACAAACCATTCCTGTATGGACCTCACTGTGCACAGGGGCATTGTCATGCTGAAACAAGAAAAGGCCTTCCCCAAACTGTTGGAACAAAGTTGAGTAAAGTACAGAATCGTCTAGAATGTCATTGTATGCTGTTGTGTTAAGATTTCCCTTTACTGGAGCTAAGAGGCCTAACCCGAACCATGAAAAACAGCCCCAGACCATTATTCCTCCTCCACCAAACTTTACAGTTGGCACTATGCACTGGGGCTTGTAGCGTTTTCCTGGCATCTGCCAAACCCAGATTCGTCCATCGGACTGCCAGATGGTGAAGGGTGACTCATCCCTCCAAAGAATGCGTTTCTACTGCTCCAGAATCCAATGACGGCAAGCTTTACCCCACTCCAGCCGATGCTTGGCATTGCGTATGGTGATCTTAGGCTTGTGCAGCTGCTCGGCCATGGAAAGCTGCTCGACCATTTCATGAATCTCCCGACAAACCGTTATTGTGCTGACATTGTTTCCAGAGGCAGTTTGAAACTCGGTAGTGAGTGTTGCAACCAAGGACAGACAGTTTTTACGCACTTCAGTCCTCGGCGGTCCTGTTCTGTGAGCTTGTGTGGCCTACCGGTTCATGGCTGAGCCGTTTTCGCTTCTAGACGTTTCCACTTCACAATACCAGCACTTACATTTGACCAGGGCAGCTCTAGCAGGGCAGAAATTTGACGAACTGACTTGTTGGAAAGGTAGCATCCTATGACGATGCCACGTTGAAAGTCACTGAGCTCTTCAGCACGGGCCATTATACTGCCAGTGTTTGTCTATGGAGATTGCATGGTGGTGTGGTTGATTTTATACACCTGTGAGCAGTGGGTGTGGCTGAAATCGCTGAACTCATTAACTTGAAGGGGTGTCCACATACTTTTGGCCATGTAGTGTATGGGGTTTGACACACAATAAGATTATTCACGGGTGGTTAAAGCTGCAATATGTAACTTTCTGGACGGCCAGACCAAATTCACATAGAAATGTTTGTTATAGATCTTCTCATTGAAAGTAAGTCTAAAAAGCGGTATATCTGTTCTATGTGTGCTATTTCTATGCTTCTCGCTCTCAAGTTTAGTTTTTGCGTCTTTTATTTCAGGTTTTGTACACCAGCTTCAAACAGCTGAATATACACAATTTTGGGTTATTAAAAATATATTTCACAGCAATTTAGATTGTACAATGATTCTCCACATTGCATGTTTTGTCACATAAACAGACATTAGGCAAACTATTAGAATTTTAGCAACCAGGAAATGGCAGAGTGATTTCTGCATATTGCACTTTTAATGTTTACAAGAATCCATATTCTTGGTGGAATGTGACAGGTCAGTGTAGTTCATAGTTCAGGAATGTTATGACCATCTTAAGAACTAGGCCTAGATGTCTGTACTCAGCTAAATGATTTAACACCGATTACCAGACATATCAATCGCTGCTATTGTTGTATATTGTTTATCGTTGTCATGCTAGGTAGGTGACCACACTGAGAAAAGTTATGTTATGTTTGAAAATCCCCTAAACCAACTATTTCTTACATAGAAGGAAACTCAAACTTCACAGTGGGCGGTCCCATCTGCATTTCTTATTTTATCTGCAATATGTCTGCAGGTCAGGTTAAACCAGCCTGAACGCCATATAGTGTCCCAAATAGCACCCTATTCCCTATATACTGTAGGCCTAATGCACTATAAGGAGAGTAGGGTGCCTTTTGGGGACGAAGCCTAGGTCCGCTAGGTCTTCATACTGATCTCAATAGCAGTGAATTATTAGATCGTTTCTATACATCAGTGAGAGTATAGAACACTCAACAATGGTCTGTGGCACGGCCAGGCTGCACCCAGCCAGCCAGGCTGTGTTGTACTGCAGTGTGGGGCTAGCTGCCTCCCCTCTCCTCTCCTCTCCTCGCTGCCAGCTGTGGGTCCAGGAGTACAACATGGCTGGAGACAGATCCCACAGCACTGGGAGAGCCAGAGGCCCTGAGCACACATATGTCTGTGCACTCGCCCCTCAGCTGCCTGCCCTCGATCTCTCCCTGCGTGTAAACACTCCAACCACTGACTTCCGCTCCATATACTGGCCCTCTCAACACCACCTGCACCCAGTTGGAAGCGCTGAAAATAGGCTGGGAAAAATGGGGAAATGAATGTTCAATTGGAGTCGGATGTGCTTCAAATGCGAAAGCCACTAATTTAGCTAATTTAACACCCATTGCTTACCAAAAACATAAGTACATTTTTACAGTAACCAGGCCTAAATAGTTCTGTTGGTATTTTAAATTAATCCCATCGTTTCAGAGAATCCTCTTCATTCATTAATTTATCCTCCAGAATAAGAAGCAATTGGTGAAAGAACATATTTGAATGAGGAGGGATATTTTTACAGGAGTTAATCATCTTATTACAGTGTTACAGAATTAGTCTAACATTGCAGCCAAACTGCTCTGCAGGGTATTGAAGTTAAATATGCAGTACAATAACATAACAGAGCCATACCCAGATTTAGGAACAACAGTAATCTGCTCCAAAGCCTCCAAGGGAAAATAATATCTGCTTTTTAACTCTGCAGCTCTCATTAGCTTTCTGGCATTGCCTTTCACGATCTAGCAAATCTGTTTCTGTACAGTGAAATCATTTGGGTCAATCATTCCAAGCTATGTTTTCAACTGCAATATGTTCTTGTCCAATCGGAAATGGTTCGGACAATTTAAAGAGACTTCTGTGTCGTGATATCGATGCTATATCTAGGCACTTACTTCAAGGCACAAAATCAGCCCACTACAATTCAGTAAAGAAAAAAGAAAGACCAATACATGAGGATTACATTTGTGGGCAAATCTTTACATCAAAATCTATGTATAAATCTTGCAAATTGAGCCTATGCCCAAACTACAATCTGTCAATCTCCGGACCCGGCAACAATTTCAAGCAGATTTCAAGCAATGTCACCATCAAATGAAACCAAACTGTCTTTATGAAACCAAGGGATGACGTTAGAGTGCCATTACATTTTTCCTGATTGTGAAAGGCTGTCAGACTAAGTCAGAGGTGCCTACACTAGCCTACCATGCAATTACCACATCCTTCTGAAGTTCTTATTACTTCAATTATCACTCGAGCATGCTTTACAATCACAGATGACCTTAGTCAATTGTATTCCTAACAGCGGGGTCAAACTACTGCAGAGAATTCACGTAGGCTTGACCGGCTCCTTTATGAATAAGGAAATGGGATATCTGCTGAAAAAGTGGTTTTATAATAATATATGGTATTTAGTAGATGGTTTAACCCAAAGTGATTTACAGTCATGCGTGCATAAACCTTTTACCTATGGGTAGTCCCGGGAATCAAACCCACTATCCAAGCGTTGCGAGCCATTATCTACCAACTGAGATACAGAGGACAGCAGTAGCCTAAACCATAAAAGTATAGCAATAGAAAAAGTCACATCCCCTTTGGTACAGAGAGAGTCACTTATGACACATGATAGTCAGTCAGGGGAGCGAGGCAGTGCGGTAGGTAGGTAGCTGTCCTATACAAAGCGACAAGGCTCTGTCTGTCTGTCTGAAGGGTCTGCCGTGTCAGGTGCACCTGATCCTAGAGCTCTCTCTGTGACCCATCATCCTGTCAGATAAACCAGTCGACACAGGACAGCAGTAGTTCACCTCTAACAACTACTGTAACTTATTCAATGGGACTTCTCAGTATAACGTCAACATAAAACGTCAATAATCGCCAACGGCTTTGTAAGCAATTCACCAATCAAACAGTATGTGGTCTTTATTCACTTTTAGGAATATGTCTATAGCAATGTGACACATACATTTTCCAGCAGAAATACATTACCAGGTAGACTCTGATGTTAATGCTATCTGAAACCTGAACCTTCTGAAGAACACAATATCAAATAGATTCTAGAGTATGTCGCATACCAGGACTGAATCAGAGGGACATTGCATCATTCAAAATAACTGTACAAACATTGATTGCATCCTTTGTCACATGCACCAAGGGCCATCCCTTCATCTGAGTAAATAGAGGCTGTTTCGCCCTACATAGATAAGAAAGCTTTCACTCAAATCTGTATCCATCCTAACAAGGGGGCGACGGGAGGCGAGGCGCTCAATGAAAGTGAACGATAAGAACAGTCTGCAAACAGGGCATAGGGAACTCAGCGTTCTAAATGGACTGTTTGTGGACACACTAGACAAATGGATAGGATGTTCAGTATCAGCAAGCAGAACAAGAAAAGATACATTGAGAACAGCCAAGCCTAAAATTAGACCAAATAGATAAGCGTCATACCTAACAGGCCATGAGCCTTTTAAGAGAGTTTTATCAATGAATATCGGCTTGACAACTTTGTGGTGCAACATGCAACATTTTTGTTTCCATTGTAAATGAAGAATTGTTCTACAGATGAGAAATCTAGATGACTCCTTGTCAACCCTTTAAGTTCCCCTACACTTCTAGGAGCACGGTACATTCATTTAGATGCATGGCTCTGACAAATTTGCATTACATTAACTTCACACACACACACCAAAACAGGGGGCATACACACGTACAAACAACATATATATCTCTGAAAAAATAGGGCTAAATTAAAGCTTTACCTACCGCGAGCAACACCATTTTTTAAATCTTCATAGAAATGTTTCTTTAAAAGTATGTGCAATGATCTCAGCGGCCCGTTTCCTTGTGTTTGTTACTGAACACTAGGAGGCTTGCTCAGTCTTCACAGCGGCCAACCAAAAGATGTGACAAGACTTGGCGCTCCACATAAATCGGCAAAGAACAAAGTGCCATAACGGATATCTATATATTTTATTTTAAACAAATCTTTTGGTGGAATTGTTTAACTGACAAGTCCCTTGGCCACTAAAGAGAGTGGCAAAGGAAGAGAGAAAAAACATAAATATGAGCCAACCCCCCTTTTTAGGACACTTTTCCCTTTCCCACTCTGTCACTCTTTCACAGTTAGCCTGCCCACTTCCTTAGAAACTTTATCACACACCCCTCAGCCAGCACCACCAGAACTTCCCACTGCAATTAGTTATAAAAACTTTTCAGTCCAGCCACACGTGGTCTGGTTTTTAAAGAGTTGTATCCCCCTTCTCACGTGGTATGGGGGCTATTGAGTCGTCACAGACCCCCTGAATGATCGCCGAAAAATAAGGCGGTCCAGACAATAGGTCGTCTTGATTCATTCAATTCTTTCAGGACCTTGTACCGTCGTCCGGGCAGCTCCACACAATTGCTGCTTTGATAGTTTGGATAAACTCACTCTCTCTGTTTAATCTAAAAAATCCAATCCATTTTTTTTTTAAACAGTTAACTGTCCAAGGTTTTCTCCACGAGTCGACAAAATGACAACATTTTGCTAGAGATCATTGGTATCACATACATCTGTGTATCAAACAGGTCACAAGATGAAAATAATTAGTAAAAAGAAACTGACCTGGTCAGCTGTACAGGCTGCATTGCTGTTGGACTCTGACATGGTTTGATAGTGCCCAGTGGTTCTCTCGTTTCCACTCCTGAGTTCTTCATTCACACCTTTCCTTTCGGTTACGCAGAAAGAGGGGGGAAAAAAAGAACAGCCTCTTTTTGCCCGGTGTTGATTAATGCCTGAATTATTTTCACCTCATTTCATCTGATGGAGTTCTGTTTCCTCTCCGCCTCTCTCAATCATTCGGCATGGTAGCGCTCTCTCTCCCTCCCCACTCTCACTCACCCTCCATTCCTCCCCCTCTCTCGCTTTTATTGCCCTCCCTCTCTGTGTCCCCTTTCTGTTCTACTTCACGATTTCAGGAAAATGCCCCCCTCCCATTCCCAAAAAGACAGGAGAGATCCACAGCTTTTGCCTCTACCTCCACAATGAATGGGTTGTTGTCATTGCAGCACCTTGGCTGCATACAGAGCGAGGGGAGCTGCTGGTTTAGCTGCCTGGAGTCAGGGCTCCTGCCAAACCTTCCTCAAGAGATGAAGGAAAAAGTGAGGAGCCGTGCGCTTCCACTGCACTCACTACCCTTGCTGTCTCTCCATTTCTTCCACTTGTTTTCAAGGCAGCTGCACCCAGACCACCAACACTCTCATTCATGAACACTTGACTCTCAAATCCTTGTCACTTGACATTGCCAATTCCTCCCTGTATGTAGTGCAAAAGGCACAGGGGCACATACCTTCCTCACTGCCTACAACATGCTTGCAGGGTCCCCACCCACCCATTTTTAATTCATGCTCTTCCTCTTTTTTTCAGAGGTCCAAAGATACCATAATATTTGTGCTCTTGACAATGTATGATCAACCGATAAGTGACAAAGACAGCATTAAGTGAGAGAACTAGAATTGCATCACAATGTAAGGAAGGGTTCAACAAAATGCCAAAATGTGTCACAAAGGAGGCCTTTCAAAACCTCTGCTTTTGGCCAAGTCCTCCAAAGAGTATCCTGTTAGTGGTGTCAAAAGTTGACAGACACCTGGCATGGATCCTAATGGATGTTTGATGGGGGACAATGGTGGCAACCGCTTCAGTGGATAGACTCCATGAGTAGGGCTGGCACAATTACCGTATAACCGACGGTTATGGATGAAGACGTCATGAAAATAAAATAACCAACCCTGGCATTTTGACTAGTAAACTCATGGGTACACTTGCAATAGATAAATAGGTCAATCAAACTCAACCAAAACAGTGTAATTGCCATGGAAATACGTGGGGGAAAGGGCCATGGGGGAAATATATTGAGTCTTCTGTTTATATGTATTTTACACTATGTTGAGGTAAAAATCAGAGTATAATGCTTTTAGGGATGTCAACCCCAACACATGTTCATGTCATTGTTACCAATCAACTGGATTACATTTTTAAATTAATTAGACTACCACTACCGATTTCTGTATACTAGCTATGCCAACCTGCTTATACGAACAGGAGTTAACATTGAGCAGTCACAAATAAATTCAAATCGGACTTAAGTGACCAGATTGTGGGCCTGTTATAATACATAAATCTTGATGGATTTGACAAATATCCACTTTGGTAAATCAGATTTGTTGAATGTGCGCCAATCTGGTAAAAGAATGTCTACGTTCTACTGAGTCCTTTACCACATCTATGGTTGCCTGGTATTGTGATGCAATCATTTCCATGGTAATGTAGAATGTTCATTCAAATGATGATAACTGATGTGGCTCATGCTTTGGATATTTTTTTGTATGTCAGTTGAGTTGAATCAACAGATCCCTGCACATATTTTACTTCCTGCTTTGCTCCTATAGTTACACTTGCAATACATGCCAGTCCACCCATTATGTCATCATTGACTTGAATGTGGACGCCGATCTATTCATTCTATTTCTATGGCAGGACATGCAGTCAGGAGTGTAGCTGAAGAGAAAATATGCCCCCCGCATTTCTTTGCTATTTGAACAGTTATTACGGTGACCGTAATAACTGTTATTACTGTTAATAACAGTTATTACGGTGACAGAAGGTACTGATTTCTCTGTCAGGGTTGGAACCTGACTTTACATTACATTATGAGGTTGCATAAAGGCAAATTGCCACACCCTCATTGGAGGAAATGATGATGTACACACATCGGTTTAAAAAGGGAAGTAAACTAAGTTGGCTCACATAATAAAGTAGTTGTGCTATATTGCTTTTTTAAAGAGAAAAACTAATATTCCAACAATTACGCTACTATTAGCCAAATGTAATTTACGACATTTAAAATTAGATTAGCAGATACATTGCTTTTGAATTGAACAACATAGGGGCAAATTATGCTAGGAATAAAGCATAAATAAGAAATAAGTATTTGAACCAGTGGGGGCCCCAGGACAGAGTTTGGGAAACCCTGAGCTAGGCGACAGCACACTTCCTGCATGCTCTTTAGTAGGAAAGGTCTGCAGACAGAGTGAGTGTGTGGTGTGTGTGTGTGTGTGTGTGTGTGTGTGAGTGTGTGTGTGTGTGTGTGTGTGTGTGTGTGTGTGTGTGTGTGTGTGTGTGGGATAGTGGAATAAATTACACACATGTAGAGCTCCTCTGGGCTTCCATATGAGGCCCAGGCAGCCACGAGCGTGGCGGTGGGGGAGTTTGACACTGTAGGTCATTAGAAACTCTACAGGGGCCACAGCCAACTCCTATTAGTCAGACCAAGAATAGGTCAAATTTAATGAGGATTTTGCGATGCACAATTTTTCCTGACGCTTATCAATAGTTGAACAGAGAGAGCTGTGTAGAGGGGTGACTATGACCAGGAAAAGAGACAAGAAAACTTACTATAAAAGCCAGTTGACATGTTGGGGAACTTGTTTTTCTAATTGTCCTTTTATGTCTGCTATTTAGCTCCATTTAGACATCACAGATGCCATGCTCTGTAATTGCCCGGATCTGTTCAAATCTTTTACTGCAGGAATGTAAATTGAAAATGTGAAACTAACATTCACACATAATGATTGCTCATTGGAATGGCATGGTCCAGTGTTTCCTCTAGAAAAATGTGTAGCAGTGCGTGGAAAAAATGAATTGAAATAAAACCACGCTGACACCATATTGGTAAAGTTATTTGTTGAAATGATTTGAACATATTGGACCATGCTTACAGTGCATTTGGAAAGTATTCAGACACCTTCCTTTTTCCACATTTTGTTACATTACAACCTTACTCTAAAAATAATTTAATTGTTTTTTTCCTCATCAATCTACACACAATACCCCATAATGACAAAGCGAAGAAAGGTTTTTAGAATTTTTTGCAAATGTATTAAAAATAAATAACAGAAATATTATTTCTGGACAAACTGAGCAATCAGGAGAGAAGGGCCTTGGTCAGGGAGGTGACTGGTGGAGTGCTGATTGGTGGAGTGCTGCAGAGATGGTTGTCCTTCTGGAAGGTTCTCATATCTCCACAGAGGAACTCTGGAGCTCTGTCAGAGTGACCATCGGGTTATTGGTCACTTCACTGACCAAGGCCCTTCTCCCGTAATTGTTCAGTTTGGCCGGGCGGCCAGCTCTAGGAAGAGTCTTGGTGGTTCCAAACTTCTTCCATTTAAGAGTCCACTGCGTTCTTGGGGACCTTCAATGCTGCAGAGCTTTTCTGGTACCCTTCCCCAGATCTGTGCCTCGACACAATTCCTTCAAACTCATGGCTTGGTTTTTGCTCTGACATGTATTGTCAACTGTGGGACCTTATATTGACAGGTGTATGCCTTTTCAAATCCTGTCCTATCAATTGAATTTACCACAGGTGGACTCCAATCAAGTTGTTGAGACATCTCAAGGATGATCAATGTAAACAATTTCGAGTCTCATAGCAAAGAGTCTGAATACTTATGTAAGTAAGATATTTCTGTTTTCGCTTTGTCATTATGGGGTATTGTGTGTAGATCGATGAAGAAAATGTTTAATTCAATCCATTTTAGAATAAGGCTGTAACGTAACAAAATGTGGAAAAAGTCAAGGGGTCTGAATACTTTCCGAATGCACTGTACAACCTATGTATGGTCCATATTATCAGGTATGCTATCAGCAAAAAGCATTATCACCTGCAGCCCAACTGATGCAGCATAGTGGCTATAAATAAATAAAGTCTCAAACAAGGGGTAGCCTATCTGCACTTACCCTAGTGGGCCTAGGGTGACCTTTTAATTAGTTAGCATCCTATTGACGAATTGTATGTCCCAAACACTTGCTTAAACACAGTTAATATAATGTAGGCCGACCTGTAAGGGTCATTTGGGGTAAACTTGCCACCCAGGGTACACTGCCTGTACTTCTCACAGAAACCACTTCCTGTCACAATTTCCCTGGGATACCCTTCTTTTGAACAAAGCCCATCAAAACTGCTGTTTTCCCAGCGATTGCAAGACTTGTTGTGCATTGATTGACTGACTGCTTGTTAGAATGCATGTTTCGCTCCCTATGGTACTCATAACTTGAACGCGCCTCGAGAGGAATATTTATTTACACACAACAACAAGCCGACTAGATCAATAGATAAACTATTCTACTATAGGGTGTTGGATTTTTGTATTCATTACTAATTTTGTTTGCAGTGGAAAAGTAAATGTGGACTGTTCCAGCATAGTTCAACCTTCTGACTCCACAGATGATTGGGGTAAACAGGTTAAACTAAACCTTTCATGGCACCTCCCTACTGGGTGTGAGTCATACCCGGGTCATACGCTGCCCATCACACACAACCCTGCTGCTAAGAATACATAGGCTAACCCTAACCCGCAAACGAGACAGGGAGACCGGGATCTCCCTGAGAACTCACCATCATCATCATCACTACACTCCTCATACTAATGATACTGAATATGGTAGTGGCGAAGGGGCAAGGTAAGGGGGGCCATTAGGACAGGACAACTTCCGACTAAGGCATGCAAGAATTTAGGAAGGATCGTCTGGCTGTGCACAGCCCATCAATGAGGCGGCCCGGCAGCCTGAGAAAAGCCCAGTTGCTATAGAGAGCAGGGGTAGGCCACAAGTCCTAAAAGAGGAAGAGCGTGCGGGAGAGAGAGAGAGTGAGAGAGGGGGGGGAGCTGTGTGTGGATTAACACTGGGTGTTCCATTTCAATTCTAAATTTGCAGTCTTTATTTCCTACTACGCTCCTATCAGAGAGTAGATCTCACCACATGCCAATTTCATTTGCTGAGAACATCTGAGTTCTAGTCTAGCCCATCGAATCTGCCAGCATTTTAAAAAAAAAAACTTTTTGGAAGGGTATGGCTAGCGTTATATCAGGTATAAGATAGAAAATCTCCCTATTATTGCACAACAACATCTCAATCTTATTCAAACAAAACAAAATCACAGAAGTGACACAGAATGGTCCCAGGACAGTTTGAAATGAGCCGCCTTTGGGACTCTTTCCTATTCAAAGCACGCTGCCTCTATTGACAAGCCAAACAAGGAACTTCAGTGTGGGCTAAATTACTACTGCTGTCCAAACATGTCACTTTCGCAACTTACTGCCCTATTGATGTGCGGTTTCCGGATCGTATTCTCACTCAGTTGGTTTGCAGACTAGAGATACTGACGCAGACATGCACACACAAATGTTGCAAAAGCAAGCGTAAACCAACATGCCTGTTACCCCACTGCTTGACACACAAAGCTTGTTGCTGATTGATTTGAAATAATAGGAAAGCACACGCATAGAAAATCCCTTTGTGAGCAATCTCATTCCGTTTTGAGTGAAACGTACACAACTGGGGTGCGTCGTAGTGGCCATGGCCAATGGTGCCGTCTCCGATCCTACATTTTAAAGGCCGTCCTCTTGGCGCAGAGACAACATTTCCTGCAATTCTACATATTGTGGCTTGGGGCGGAGAGAAAATGTTACCGTTTTAAAGCTAGTTTGATGCAATTGTACACATGTTGTCATGGGGATGAGAAGAAATTGCAATTTTAAAGCTAATTTCCTGCAACTCTACACATTTTGCCATGGCTTATGACTCAAACATGATAAGAAAATCAATAGGGGCCCCATGCCATGACATTTGGGGAATTTTAGATTTAGATAGTGATTGTTAGTTCTCAAAGATGATCTTATTTAAAAATATATAGCTCCATTTTCTTTTCTACATATTTTATATCTGGCTTTAGTCGTTTTAAGTTTACACTGAAAACGTTTTATCGTCCCAAAAATTATTTCCCCTCCCCATAATCATATTTTTTGGCGTGCCGGCAATGAATATAGGGGAAACACTGAGCTTGAGCTGCCCTTGCTCAAAATGTAGGAATCATTCTTACCATTCTCCTCATTTGAACTGTTTTAGCAATACTGATTCGTTTTTTGCCCAAAGGTAACAATAGTCTAACTATTGGGATCAAAATAACTATTGAGTGTTATCTGCTCTCACTGTACAGAATCTGAAACAGAACACATTTTAATACAGGTGTAGACAGGGTCACAGGGAAGCTTTTAGTAATCATTCCCAACATTATCATCGAGACCTCTCAGTAGATTGGTATGATGGATCTCTCGGTCTAGTCTTCTTCAGTGATACATCTAGTACCCAGTGCAGTGCTCAGAGATATTCAGCTCTCCTGTGGACATGGTAATGATGTTTGGTCCTATTAAATCCACCTGCATTTAGATTTCTGTCCATTATTGCAATTTACTTAATAGCTCATCACCTCTGATTAGTTTCACCTAAGTGGTGGGGTGCGTGAAGGCTTGGTACAAGGAAAATTAGGATAACCCTACATTTTCTCAACAGTTCAGACTGAAAAACAGAAAAGTGACTAAAAATAGCTCTGGGGAATCTCTCTCGCCGGACAGACTAGGTAACGTGGAGGACAGAAAGCAGAGAGGTCAGAAACTGACCTTTTTTTGGCGCATCTGACAGCCTTTATCTGGGCAACAAAAGGACAAATTCATGAAGCTTTGGTCGGAAAACAACGTCCTAAGCATTTCTTCCAGTTAGAAGAGTGAGTTCTGCTTAGCCTGGCAGCTTTCAGGGACACAGGAGAGCAATCTCTAACGCTTGGGTTAACATGAAGTTTTCATGATAATATCTCCCCTCCGTAATTTAGCTGGAAGGGCCCCAGCTGTTAATTCTTTATAAATAGCGTGTAGCTCAGATTGCCTCCAGGGAGAATGGGGCTCAGTGGAGTAGCTGGGGAACAAATCGGGCCAGATAAAGCACACAACATACACATTTTGACAAACATATGGGACCATTGCTGGGGATGAAAGTGAGGTACATGTGACTTTAGTTCACCTCACGTGGATTCACCAATGAGCAAATTAGAAGAGCAGCAGCAGAAATTGTTGCCGACCTGACTTTTTTGAGAAGTGATCGAAATTAAGAGGGCTTTATAGGGAAAAAACTCAATCCAAATATAATTTTTGTCTGAAATAGCTACCACAAGGTTAGTACATGTGCTTTTTCAAGAGTTTTTTTTATTTATTATTCACACGGGCACAAAAGTAGAATTGACATTTGTTTGCATACATGCTAGCCACTGTAGGTAGGCCCCACTTAATTCTTCTTACGTACTTTCATAACTTCGAAATCAGATAAAACCTTGTATAAAAGATAAACAAACAACTGATTTAACATTTGTGTTTAGTGACAACAAGGGTGAATGAAGGCCCTTTATCTAGATAGGTAAACAGAACTGGTCCAGGGTGGTTGTAGGATTTTATCTAGTATTTGAAATGATGCCAGATTTCTAGTAACATACATGTGTAAGGGACATAATGTAGGTTAGTGAATGTGAAAAATTTAAAAAGAGACAAAAAAGCTTCATTCTAATCATTTCAAAATTCAATGTTTTGCTATGTGCTAAAAATGAAGACTTTTCTTTGTCAAGTCATGATAACAACTCAACAGAATAATTAGTTATATTAGTAAATGACTTCAAAACAATACCTTTTTGGAGAAATAATGAATATATTAGGCTACATGTGTATGCACATATTGCTAGTGCAATGGAACGTGAGCAAGAAAGAGCGAACTTTTGGAGATGCTTTCGGGGGGCCTTGGACATGGAAGGAATCAAAGTGATACATAATATGAAGGCGGGTGTTCCTGTGAGGGAGCCCTGAGAACGATGGACCCCCCTTCGTCCCATACCTATATCTCCCATTCACTAGACAAGGGGCAGAGCAGGTTGAGTTCGAGCGCAACAAATTACCTAAATATGGGGTGAAAAGCCTTTGAAGGACCTCAATTGGACCGTTGAAAATAATAATAATAAAAGAGATGAGAAGATTTAAGAGGCCTCGAGGGAACACAATGCTCAACTGCTGTCCATAATTTCACAAAGTAGCCAGCGAAAGTGGGTCTCTCCCTTTTTCTTTTAACTTTGTTTATCCTTTATTTGGAAGGGGCTGCCATTAAACAGAAGAGAGAGGAAGAAAAGTAGGAAAAAACTACATTTTCAGCCTGAGTGGTTTCTTCAAATGAAATCTAAAGGCCGAAACTCAATGGGCCCTTTGGTTGGGGAAACTTTTTAAAGGAAGCGCAGCAGTGGACGTGTTTGGCATTTGGTGGCCCTTGTCCCCCCATTGTACCTTCGCCACAGTGGCTGCATTTTCCCTGGCTCGGCTTCTTGGTGCACTGCACTGTACAGTCAGAGGCTCAAACAAACAGAAATCATGTTTTGACTTCCCCTTTGCTCCGTCACATCTGTTCCCATGCCCCTGAAGGCAGCACAGTTGCACAGTTACAAAGATGTGAACACTCAAGCTAATTCAAGTGAATGACTGACGGCTCAATATGGTCCTCCTTACATAAGAAGGGAAGGAAAAGCTTTAAGCAGACTGAAGTCTTGACGGACAGACGAACTTAAGCTTGCCACACGTTGTCTTTACACAAACTTCACAAGCAAGGCAATTATGTACAACATACAAGTCGTTTAGATCCTCTACGCCTCAATACTACACGAAATGTCTTGCCAGTTTTCCAAGGTGAGAATGTTAACAAGTAAGAAACAATAAAAGACAAACTACATCAATATTCGCGATATACTTATTTTTTCCCCTTTTTCATTGCTATGGAACAGACTTTTCTGTATCACTTAGTCTGCAGGTAACCTACTGTAAACCATTTCATGGCAGAATGGTCCTTAACAGGGATGGCTCCTGTCCTATGGGACCCTGCAAAGAAGCCCACATTAGCAGGCAGCCCATGGGAAATGCAACTCACTGCAGCACTACCCTAGTACCCAGGGGAGGGGGTGCAAGAAGTCACCACAGCTAACAGTCGCTCTGCTACTGATCTTTAGTCTTTCGTCTCTGACAGGCCAAGCAGAAATACCCCCGTCATTACCGGGCACAAATATGTTTTCAATGTCCGTTTCACATGCATTCTTTCTCTTCGCTTTCTTAGAGAAGTGTTTCCTAACCCCCAACAGCACACATTTCTGTTGTAGCCCCTGACAAACTCACCTGATTCAACTAATTGAAGGCTTGATGATTAGTTGACAAGTTGAATCCGGTGTGCTCGTCTGGTGCTACAACAAAAATGTATACTGTTGGGGGTACTGGAGGACTGGAGAGGGCAAACACTGTCTTAGACGATTACAGAAGAGGCACAATGACACGTGATGCGTGTCCCTTCCCCAACATATCCTCTCTCAATGCATAAGACAGCTAGCTGTCTCGTAAAACTGTGCACCAAAACCTCATCCGGCTGCCAATTCAGGGAAAGTGAGTCCATACGCTATAAAAGATGCAGGAGAGCAATTCAGAAGATACGGCCTCTCTTAGAAAGGTTGTAAAGAGTCAGACTTGGGTTTCTAATGCACAATCCCAAGCAGAATAAGCAGCATGTCCATGGCAAGTAAGCTCTCAAATAGATAGAAAACTAGAAAGAGCAATTTTAGCAGTAAGTGAAAATAAGTATACAACTACTAAAACGTCAATTACTGTAGGTTATGTATTAGAGGTCGACCGATTAATCGGAATGGACGATGAATTAGGGCCGATTTCAAGTTTTCATAACAATTGGAAATCTGTATTTTTGAACACCGATTTGTCGTTTTTTTGTTTTTTTTACACCTTTATTTAATCTTTATTTAACTAGGCAAGTCAGTTAAGAACACATTATTTTCAATGACGGCCTAGGAACGGTGGGTTAACTGCCTCGTTCAGGGTCAGAACGACAGATTTTCACCTTGTCAGCTCGGGGGATTCAATCTTGCAACCATACAGTTAACTAGTCCAATGCTATAACCACCTGCCTCTCGTTGCACTCCAGAAGGAGACTGCCTTTTACGCAAATGGAGTAAGCCAAGGTAAGTTGCTAGCTAGCATTAAACTTATCTTATAAAAAACAATCAATCAATCATAATCACTAGTTAACTACACATTGTTGATGATATTACTAGTTTATCTAGCGTGTCCTGCGTTGCATATAATCTGACTGAGCATACAAGCATACAAGTATCTGACTGAGCGGTGGTAGGCAGCAGCAGGCTCGTAAGCATTCATTAAACAGCACTTTCGTGCATTTTGCCAGCAGCTCTTCGTTGTGCGTCAAGCATTGCGCTGTTTATGACTTCAAGCCTATCAACTCCCGAGATTAGGCTAGTGTAACCGATGTGAAATGGCTAGCTAGTTAGCGGTGTGCGCGCTAATAGCGTTTCAAACGTCACTCGCTCTGAGACTTGGAGTGGTTGTTCCCCTTGCTCTGCCTGGGTAACGCTGCTTCGAGGGTGGCTGTTGTCGTTGTGTTCCTGGTTCGAGCCCAGGGAGGAGCGAGGAGAGGGACCGAAGCTATACTGTTACACTGGCAATACTAAAGTGCCTATAAGAACAACCGATAGTCAAAGGTATATGAAATACAAATGGTATAGAGAGAAATAGTCCTATAATTCCTATAATAACTACAACCTAAAACATCTTACCTGGGAATATTGAAGACTCATGTTAAAAGGAACCACCAGCTTTCATATGTTCTCATGTTCTGAGCAAGGAACTTAAACGTTAGCATTCTTACATGGCACATATTGCACTTTTACTTTCTTCTCCAACACTTTGTTTTTGCATTATTTAAACCAAATTGAACATGTTTCATTTTTTATTTGAGGATACATTTATTTTATTGATGTATTATATTAAGTTAAAATAAGTGTTCATTCAGTATTGTTGTAATTGTCATTATTACAAAACAAACAAAAAAAATTGTCCGATTAATCGGTATCGGCTTTTTTGGTCCTCCAATAATCGGTATCGGCGGTGAAAAATCATAATCGGGTCGAACTCTATTATGTACAAGAACAAAACATTATAAATAAATCAGTAATACATCATGTCATAAAATCTAAAGATGGAGGCAATTCTACTGTATGTAATATAATACACTGTATGTAGGGGAGCCGTGGCAGTTATTGATGGCGGGAGAAGGGCTCGGTCCTGTGGAATGACTAGCATCACTGTCTGTCAGTGGAAGACAACAGACTCGGCCATGGGGATCGGAGCAGGGGGGAACCAATCACAAGAGGGGAGGGATTTTTGGAGGGATTTTTTTTGTGCGGGATTTTGTCTCTTTCTACTTTTGACTTCACGTTTAAACCTCAAGGTTTGACCTTACTCGTATACTTTTTTCCTGTCCAGATAAGAGAAGTTTTACTATCTCTCTCTGTCCATTTCTCTGTTTTACTAACAGCAGTGTGAAATTTGAAAATGTTGTTGTGAAGAACATGTGATGTTGTTATTGAGGCCTTGGCCTCTTGGAGTGGTTTGATGACTAGGACTAGTAGGACTCACTTATAAAATACAATACAAATCATTTATGTGACTACTTGTGATCTTTATTTGCTTATTCTATAAGCTAACTGTATGTCAAATTGTCTTACAACTGTATGACCTTGGAACAACCTGCAAGAGCCAGTACATTTTTTCTAGGTATGTATTTTGTGTAAGATTTATCAAGTTACGCTAGTTCTCTGGAAAATTACATCATAACCTCTACAATTAAATGAATTCATCATTTAATTTAGCCTAGCAAGATGTGTAATTTATTACAGTTAAGGCAGTTTTAAAGTAGTGAGTAAGCTATATTTGAGTTCAGTGGAGTTTCTCTGTGGCCCTCAGCCAGGGACACACTGTTCAGACAATTACAGAAGTGGCTGCTGCGAAAGCCACCTCGGCCAAGTCAAACAATCAGCCTGCAGTATACCTGCTTGACAGACACATGGGTCCAGTTGGGTAAAGCCACCCAAGCTCCAGTTACTTCAGTACTAATACTGTGGCCAGGGGTGGCTGCTAGCCACTATCCCCAGTGTTCCCCAGTGTTCTCAGTAGTCAAAATCGAAAGGGATAAAGGCATGGAATGAAATATTAGGGATAGTCAAAACCAATTTCATACAAGTTATACAAACATTAAACACATACAAAATACATAAAACAATATAGACAGGACACTTAGGAACGTTTGGCTAAATTCAAGCAAGAATCTCAGAGAATCTCATTGATCAAGTACAGGTAACACCTTGTCGACTTGATAAATAGGCCTATTCTATGTCTTCAAATGATAGGCTAAACCAAAAGGATAATTCTTCACAAAAAAAAAAAATAATTCATTCAAATGAATGTGCTATTTAATTACTTTAACCCAAGTACATACTGTATATTATCTAAAGGACCTTTCAAGTCACTAACCAGATGTTTGGTTGATATGCAAAAACATTTTATTTTTGGTATGAAACATGATTTATTTTTCAGTTACTAAAATAATTCTATATTTTAACTGGATGTAATTTATAGTCTTTAAAGTAAACATTGGATTATCTCCCACAAACATTATAAATGTGGCACTATAACCCAAAAACATTACATTAGAATAACTATATTTCAGGGAAAATTAAGTACACACCCAAAAATTGTGGACTACAAATTTTAAGTGGCAATAGAGCTACAGAGATAAATTAACAGAAAACTTGGGAAATAACACAAACTTTACTTCACTACTGACCTTGATAACTGATAACATCTCATGAGAACTCCACATTAAATCATTTTGCTAAAGTTTCTACAACTAGCTAGAATTCTAACTACATTACATTTAAAAAAAAAAATTAACAAAGCAACAAAAACAGTAGACATGTTTTTATTTCATTAGCCTACATTTTGTTATATAGACTATAGGTCTTTCCAGTTGTCATCCAGTTAGCTGATCCTTGGTCTATAGGGCTAGACCAGTGACCAAGTAACAAAGGGATACATGATCAACAGCATAAGGTCAACTAATGTTCAATTGCTGGGCAACAGCTGCACACCACTATTCCTCATCATTGACAAAACAATACTGTAGCTCAAGTGTGATTTGCCACCCTTAAAGAAGAGAAGCCTCCACAAGTTATTTTACCAGTCCTAAACAAAACTCCTCTTGTCTGCCCACCAGACACTTGTGTGGCGACCTACTCCCCTCAGTCTATGACGGGGTGTGTGTGTAGATGAGTATGGGAGGGAGGGGGAAAGACTAAATAGAAATACAATAAACATAAACTTAAACTCACCAGAATCCCCGGAAACTGCTTTTCCGCCATGCTTCAGTCAGGAGCGCTTTCAAGCAGAGGGACCTCTTTCTCTTCCGTGAGGATGTAGTCTATGTCCGTGCTGCTGCTCGTCTTCTTCTGGACACCGGTATGTTTCAGTAACAGCGGCTGGCGTGCGACGTCGCCCCGTTGCTCTCTCGATTCCCTTGTCTCCGACCGTAGCTGAAGTGGCGTCTCTCCTTTGTATTAATTCTCCACTAACCCAGGAACTTTTCTTTCCTGTGAAAGGGACATGTGACAAGGAGGGGGGTGGAGGCAACACTTTTAGTTCCTTTCCCAATTTCAAACATACATTTCATCACTGGGGAAAAAACTCCCTCCCTTTCTAATGGTTGAAGACACTTGTCTTTAGCTGACCAAAGGCACCAGTGGTGAGGATGCTGATATATGCCACAGATTGGAGAGAAACTAGATTGAAATTTTCCTGAAAACTAATCGCTGAAACAATGTGCTAGTGTATAAACAGATTAGTCGACTGTTAGAGAAAAAGCTCAGACTTGTCATTGACTGCACATTGCACAACAAGTGCAGAGAGCAGTAATCGAAATGAACCCAAGAACATGGGAAGCCAACAGTGTTTAATTACTTCCCAGTATAAATTGAATTGAAATTTGATGTCTGCATTGTTCTCTTTTATTCAATTATGTGACAATGGTAAAATTGTTCAAGTCAAATACTTTACATTTGGAGCACATAGAAATCAATTACTCTCTGTATCAGGGGAAGATGCTGTTTATCCTAGAAGCTAATTAATTCCATAGGAAAATTCATTAACATTCACTAAAGCTAAAATTCACCATATTTAAATTGAATTACACAACAATAATGAATATCATACATACAAGTGCCTTCAGGAAGTATTCATACACTATGATTTATTCCACATTTCGTTGTGTTACAAGCTGTATTCAAAATTGATTAAATATATTTTCTCTACACACAATACCCCATAATGACAGGTTGAAAACATATTACATCATTTAATACCTTGAATACCTTAAGTCAATACCTTGTAGAAGCACCTTTGGTGGCGATTACAGCTGAGTCTTTTGGGGTAAGTCTCTAAGAGCTTCCAACACCTGGATTGTACAATATTATTCTTCATAAAATCCTATTTAAAATATTTTTTACATTATTTAAAAAATTATAATCTTTTTTAAATTCTTCAAGCTCTGTCAAGTTGATTGTTTATCGTTGCTACACAGCCATTTTGAAGTCTGCCAATAGATTTTCAAGTCGATTTAAGTCAAAACTGTAACTTGGCCACTCATGAACATTCAATATTGTCTTGGTAAGCAACTCCAGTGTAGATTTGGCCTTTTGATTTAGGTTATTGTCCTGCTCAAAGGTGAATTTGTGTCTGTTGGAAAGCAGGATTTTGCCTGTGCTTATAGCTGTATTCCATTGATTTTTATCCTAAACAACTTGCTAGTCCTTGCCAATGACAAGCATACACATAACATGATGCAGCAACCACCATGCATGAAAATATGAAAAGTGGTACTCAGTGATGTGTTGGATTTACCCCAAACATAACGCTTTGTATACTTAAGTGCCTTGTTGCCAACAGGATGCATGTTTTGTAATATGTTTTATTCTGTACAGGCTTCCTTCTTTTTATTCTGTCATTAAGGTTAGTATTGTGGAAGAACTACAATGTTGTTGATCCATCTTCAGTTCTCATATCACAACCATTAAATATCACAACATTTTTCTCCTGAACCTATTGAGGCTTGCCATAACAAAGTGGTTGAATCAAAACATTTCCACTTTCAATTTTGTGTTATTATTTTTTTTCATTGACAAACTAAATTGTTAATACATTTTAAATTCAGGCTGTAACAAAACTAAATATGGAGAAAAAAATGGGGTGTGGATATTAGGACTGTTGCAGTGTTGCCAACGTGTTACCGCCACACTGGAATTCATGAGTCAAAATTTCACTTGACCGAGTCACAGTAATCTCCTCTTAATACACTGGACATGAGTTGGTAGTACCCAACTTGCTAACAACCATCAGGTGCTAATGGCCTGGTACTCAGGGCTCTATTGTCCCTCTAACCACTCTGATATCAAGGCAAATACAATAGAAAATCACATCAAACACATCATCAAAACAGTAGGCCTATCATACTTTTAAAACTCACCTCACTGTGATTGGTCAATTTGAAGAAAAAAGTTCTAAAACAGGTTGAAACTGAGTGGAAAACATGTTCATTGTGGTTGTTGTTTCAAAGCCTAACACAATGATAATGGACAATGCTTTCTAAGGTGATGATGAAGTCAAAACACCCATATGCATATTATTATATTATATTATATTATATGCATATTAGAGTTTATATTAGAGTTTAAGCATGCTGTTGCGTAGTTGTAGTTGTAGTTGTAGTTGTAGGCTTGATTACCAACAACGACGAGACGGCCTACAGGGAGGAGGTGAGGGCCCTCGGTGACAAATAAAATAAAATTTGATTTGATTTGACCGTATTACCGCCACACCGGCGGTCATGAGTCATGAAGGCAGTCAAATTCCACATGACCATTTAGTCACAGTAATTAGACTTCTCCAAGCTCTGATGCTGCTGCTATTTAAATTACCAAACTTGCTAACTGCCTGGTACTCAACACTCTATTGTCCCTCTAATCACTCTGACATCAATGCAAATGTGTTTTGAAAATCTAATCAAACACTTCCTGAGAGCCCATGAGCTCATGTTGCGCAACATTTCTATAGGCTATGCAATCGTGGGAGAAAACCGCTAATAAAAAGACGAGGATCCCATCACCTTTCTATAGGCTAGGCCTATGATATTTATTACTCAACATTCCTAATATTATGCACATTGCTTATATTTACAACAGGAGTATAGCCTGCCTGGCTGGTATGAAAATGAGCCATGGGGAAAAGCATCCTCCACGTGCTATTTAAGTGCATAGATGACATGTATCTTTTCCGCTGCCCCTGTTTCGATACAGGTACATGATAACGGTCCATTCTAAATCAAAACAAATGTCACACATATATTATTTAGTATATGTAAAGACAAGACTAAATGAAGAATAGTCTGATGGGTGACAATATCAGCCTATCACTTGTGAATTATAAATTATCACTTGTGAATTATGCCCAGCATAAGAAACAAACATGTCAAATCAAATTGTATTTGTCACATGCACCAAATACAACAGGTGTAGTGTCACGTGTGTCCCTCTCCGGCCTCTAGGTCACCAGGCTGCTCGTTATGGCGCACACCTGGACTCCATCACATCCTTGATTACCTGCCCTTTATATGTCACTCCCTTTGGTTTCTTCCCCAGTCATCGTTGTTTCTGTTTCTGTGTCATGTTGGTGCGCTGTTCATTTATTTATTAAACGTATTCACTCCCTGAACTTGCTTCCCGACTATCAGCGTACATCGATGCAGAATGACGACTCACCAAATGGAAGCATCAGAGAGTGTTTTTTTGTTATGTTTTGGTGTTGGTTGTGATGTCGGGCCCGGGTGTCCGAACCGGAGCTACCTGGGAGGCCTCAGAGAAGCAGTAAATAACAAGTGGGGCTATATACTGGGGGTACCGGTACAGAGTCAGTGTGCGGGGGGCACCGGTGTCAAGTTAATTGAGGTTATATGTACATGTAGGTAGAGTTATTCAAGTGACTATGCATAGATAATAACGGAGAGTAGCAGCAGCGTAGAAGGGGGGCAGCCATTTGATTAGCTGTTCAGGAGTCTTATGGCTTGGGGGTAGAAGCTGTTTAGAAGCCTCTTGGACCTTTTGAGGATCTGAGGATCGATGCCAAATCTTTTCAGTCTACTGAGGGGGAATAGGTTTTTTTGTGCCCTCTTCACGACTGTCTTAGTGTGCTTGTACCATGTTAGTTTGTTGGTGATGTGGAAGCCAAGGAACTTGAAGCTCTCAACCTGCTCCACTACAGCCCAGTCGATGAGATTGGGGGCATGCTCGGTCCTCCTTTTCCTGCAGTCCATGTAGCCTATCCCATAGGCATATGTTTGATAAGGTTTGTGTCACAACTAAAGCACATTAATTACAATGGGTGTAGAACCTAACTGTCATACATAAAGAGTGTGTGAGTTTCAAGTTTGGGGAAGATAATGTTGACAAAAATGAACCTTTATAATAAAAGCATGACATGCATAATTGCATTTGCGGTCTCTTTTGATAATGGTGTTTTCCACTAATGGAACATTTGCGCTTATAGCCTACTACCATGTGCACATTGCTGAGCTTATAATGTGAATAAATAAACTAATAGTTTATCAACATTCTAAGCTAAATGTTCTGTTATGTTGCGTGTGGTTGTATTAATTTGTGATCTATTGTATCCCGCAACAGTCCCAGACTATGTTTGGAATATTTATTTCTCGCACAGAATAGGTCGACTTTGTACTATGGGGGATAGTAGATTGACATAGGCTAGTGGTTTTGCTGTTTGTTAGGCCTACTCATCTTATTGACTGACGAAAAGTACATTTCAACAGTTCTTCCAATATCTTCAATATGCACCTTGGAATTGGATACGGACACGTGCAGTTGCGTCCTGGATGTGTCTGACTTGTAGCCTGTGAGAACGACCCAATCAGGTAATGGAGAGCCATGTGAGTGAGAGATGCTTTGGATTGCGCTTTGGATTACATTGAGAATAGTCTTATAGGTGAAAATATGATCACTTGATGAGCAAACAGCGTGTGCAGCCTGAGGCAAGGAAGTTTTTTTCAAATCATTTTTCAAATCAATAGCCTATCGTGCAGTCCATATATGATTTCACTTCTAAGTAATTCTAAGGTTTGTATTATTCACAACTAAAATTGACAGAAAACTCAATCTAGCATATAGGACCTGTTTCAAATTATCACTTTAACGCTCAACTTTCATGCACTTCATATGCGCACTCGCTACAGAATGGGAAAAACATCCTTTCTATTTTATTCAGTTAAGTTCAATTCTATTCTTCTTACTATAAAATCATATAATATAAAAATAAAGGCATGGGACTTACGCATATCTTATCTCCTAAATTTACGCGCCTACAGCTTATGGCATGGCGCTTAGCCCGAAAACATACAGTAGGACAACTCATATTCTGTCCTTCTGAAATAACTTTTCTTCATATCATGTTTCTTTAAACCTCCCTAAAATAAATCATGGATTTATTGTGATGGTGTACAGTATATAATTATTATTTTTTTAATATAGATGCTCCAAAGGTGTGCATCAGTGGCTTGTAAGCATGGAGCCCTGGAATTGCTAAACGTGTTTATGTTAATTAAAGGTACATTTCCATGAGACCGGCAGGCTTTTGCATGACAACAACCAGCTGACAAAATGTCATGACCGCCACAGCAGTAGTAAATACTTTCTGAAGGCACTGTACATGATAATACAATGTAACTAGGTATGATTACACCATTTTAAAAAAGGCTTCCTTCCAGGAGACAATTATGGGCATTACAAAACTATTATGCCTATTTATTCTAAGGGGGGGGAAAGTACAATGACACAATGCCCTTTGAACATATTTAGGATGATCTATATCTTTTGACATATTGGTTTCCTGACCCTAGAAGCAGTCTATGGATAAGGTATAACAGCAATCCATGCTCATCATGCTCAAAACATCTGTAGGAGACTGTTGAGCTTCTCAATACATTTTTGATACTTTCGGATGATTTGGACATGATGCGCAAAATATTCTAATATCGGTCCCATGACTTGAATGGGATTTGTACCACAAGTGCATGTATTTTCTTTTTTTATGCTTTTATTGAACCTTTATTTAACTAGGCAAGTCAGTTAAGAACACATTCATATTTACAATGATGGCCTACACCGGCCAAACCCAGACGACGCTGGGCCAATTGTGCGCCGCCCTATGGGACTCCCAATCACAGCCAGTTGTGATACAAACTGGATTAGGGTGTCTTTAGTGGGTGTCTGTAGTGACGCCTCTAGCACGGAGATGTAGTGCCTTAGACTGCTGCGCCACTCGGGAGCTCCAACAGTTAGCTTTTGATAAACTTTTGCTTAAAAGTTAGCATGTGGGACCCATGCCAGGGACTGCTTAGACGGTAACAAAATCGATGTGTCATTCTGTAACTTGGGTAAACTCTCTCTTTATCATCTTTAGCATCAATATGTTGGGAGTCGGTTGACCTGACATCCCACAGTGTGTTAGGATTAATGATGTACACTGAGTGTACAAGACATTAGGAACAAACACCTTCCTAATATTGAGTTGCACCCCCTTTGGCCCTCAGAACAGCCTCAATTCATCAGATTCCATACTCTACAAGGTGATGAAAGCGTTCCCCAGGGATGCTGGTCCATGTTGACTCCAATGCTTCCCACAGTTGTGTCAAGTTGGCTGGATGTCCTTTGGGTAGTGGACCATTCTTGGTACACACGGGAAACTGTTGAGCATGAAAAAAACAGTAGCGTTACAGTTCTTGACACAAACCGGTGTCAAACAGGACGACGTTCAAAGGCACTTAAATCCTGTCTGGCCCATTCACCCCCTGAATGGCACTCATACACAGTCCAAGTCTCAATTGTCTCAAGACTTAAGAATCCTTCTTTAACCTGTCTCCTCCCCTTCATCTACAGTGATTGAAGTGAATCTAACAAGTGACATCAATAAGGGATCATCGATTTCACCTGGATTCACCTGGTCACTAAAGGGCAGGTGTTCTTCATGTTGTGAACACTCAGTGTGTAGCTCCCATTCCAATGTAACACACAGAATAATCAAACATGCCAAACATGTTAAATAGTTAAGTTGATGCAACAAGAAAAATAAAACTAGGTTAAAAGCCAAGTCTTACCGTCACAGAAGGAGCAATTCCCCTCAAAGATAGAACAGGCTTTGGGTTTTACTAGACAGTGTTGGCTTTCAAAGGAGCTACTAGATAAGATGGCCTCAGCAATGAATAACTATCTGGTCTGCAGAGTGGACCAACACCCCATCCCATGCACTCCACTCAGTCAGTTCTGTTCATTTCCCTCAGGTCTGCTCTAGTAGTATGTATAGCACATATGAGTGTTGCTCCACCCCTGGGAGGAGTGAAAGTGAGTTATTGGTGGAAAATTACAGGTCTCTTCTCCTTCCCTTTTTTGTGTTCTCAATTTCAATACCCATTTCCTAGAATGAGTATGTCCAAATAATGTATTCATTTCTTTGTGTAGTCTATACGACTGTGGAGAAAGGTGGGCCCTTGAATGTTTTGGTACACCTACTGGAGAGCTCTTCTTTGTCTACACCTATTCAGCATCATTCACACCAATGTTCCCTCAGAAGAAATTCAGCCCTGACTAAATTTCAGGTCTGCTGAGCGCAAACTTGAACGTTGTGAAAATTCTGTGCAACTTCCAGTGTGTGTTTAATGTGAACTCTGAGGCTGTACCCACTTTAAGTTACTAGAGTGGCTTACTATCAAAAACAACAGAGAAATGGATCCCATACATTTTTTACATGGAAATAGCTGTTGTACCATTCAGCCTACAGTAGCAGCTAATGTGTGGTGTTCAATTTAGGCCTACATTCCATGAGACCTTTGAAAAAAC
Source organism: Oncorhynchus tshawytscha (assembly GCF_018296145.1). Lineage (NCBI taxonomy): Eukaryota > Metazoa > Chordata > Actinopteri > Salmoniformes > Salmonidae > Oncorhynchus > Oncorhynchus tshawytscha. Next base: position 22,904,588 of record NC_056456.1, on the reverse strand, counting down.
CTGTTTCCACTTGTTCTTCAGACCAGGAGGTGATTGAAAATGTTGTGTCATTTGATGCAAGAAACCCCTTTACAAAATAAAATGTATTATTATTTCATACCATTATTACAGAGAATCAGACACATGATGCTACCTTCTGCCTATTGGCTACTTAGCGTATTCAATCCTGTCTCAAAATAAAACATTGCCCCTTTAAGACCTGACTCACTTTTCACAGATGTCTAGAAATGTACACGTTTTGTGTTCTTGTAAGAAGCAATCACTCCCCCATTGCTGACTTCAAATGATCTATAACTTGGCTAATAACTCACTAACTAGCAAAGGATATGAACAAATGTAACTCTGGCTTTGATACAGTAGTGGTGCATGGATAAAAATCACTGGGGAAGCCATATTACAACCTATGTGTTGTGTTAATTGCAGTGTTTGCTCTATAACCTGTTAGTATAACCAGACCGTGATATACAGTGCCTTCAGAAAGTATTCAGACACTTCTAAAATATATATATATTTTTTTCAATCCTTAGCAATCTACACACAATACCCCAAATGACAAAGACAAAACAGGTAAAGAATTTCTGCACATTTTGTACAAATAATAAACAAAATATATTTCTACATAAGAATTTAGACCCTGTGCTATGAGACTTGAAATTTCGCCAAGGTGCATCCTGTTTCCATTTATCATCCTTGAGATAATTCAAAAAATTCATTGGAGTCCATCTGTGGTAAATTCAATTGATTGGACATGATTTGGAAAGGATTTGAAGGAAAAAAAACAAGTCATGAGGTCGAAGGAATTGTCCATAGAGTTCCAAAACAGGATTGTGTCAAGACACAGATCTGGGGAAGGGTACCAAAGTATTTCTGCAGCATTGAAGGTCCCCAAGGACACATCATTCTTAAGTGGAAGAAGTTTGGAACCACCAAGACTCTTCCTAGAGCTGGCCACCCGGCCAAACTGAGCAATCAGGGGAGAAGACCCTGTTCAGGGAGGTGACCAAGAACCTGATGGTCACTTTGATAGAGCTCAAGAGTTCCTCTGTGGAGCCTGGACATGGACCCGATCAAACATTTCTGGAGAGACCTGAAAATAGCTGTGCAGCAAGGCACCCCATCTAAAATGACAAAGCTTGAGAGGAATGGGAGAAATTCCCCAAATACAGATGTGCCAAGCTTGTAGAGTCATACCCAAGAAGACTCAATGCTGTAATAGTGCCTAATGTGCTTCAACAAAGTACTGAGTAAAGGGTCTGAATACTTATGTAAATGTAATATTTCATGTTTTTTTTTACTTTACAAATTCGCAAACATTTCTAAAATACTGTTTTTGCTTTGTCATTATGACGTTAAGGCTAATCTGAAGATGGTGCTGGCTAAAGCTAAAACTGGCGAGTGTAGAGAGTATAGGGATGTTGTTATCCACGTATGTTTACCAACGATGTTAGGATGAAACAGTCAGAGGTCACCAAGCGCAACATAGCTTCAGTGTGTAAATCAGCTAGAAAGATGTGTCGGCATCGAGTAATTGTCTCTGGCCCCCTCCCTGTTAGGGGGAGTGGTGAGCTCTACAGTAGTCTCACAACTCATTCGCTGGTTGAAAACTGTTTTCTGCCCCTCCCAAAATTTGTTGCGATTGCAAACACATTCTTTTGGAGAGATTGGAAACCCAAATTGGTCTACACGGACAAGTTCTGGCCTGGTTCAGATCTTATCTGTCGGAAAGATATCAGTTTGTCTCTGTGGATGGTTTGTCCTCTGACAAATCAACTGTAAATTTCAGTGTTCCTCAAGGTTCCGTTTTAGGACCACTTTAGTTTTCACTGTATATTTTACCTCTTGGTGATGTCATTCGGAAACATAATGTTAACTTTCACTGCTATGCGGATGACACACAGCTGTACATTTTGATGAAACATAGTGAAGCCCCAAAATTGCCCTCGCTGGAAGCCTGTGTTTCAACATAAGGAAGTGGATGGCTGCAAATGTTCTATTTTTAAACTCGGAAAAAACAGAGATGCTTGTTCTAGGTCCCAAGAAATAAAGAGATCTTCTGTTGAATCTGACAATTAATCTTGATGGTTGTACAGTCGTCTAAAATGAAACTGTGAAGGACCTCGGCGTTACTCTGGACCCCGATCTCTCTTTTGACGAACATATCAACACTGTTTCAAGGACAGCTTTTTTCCATCTACGTAAAATTGCAAAAATCAGAAACTTTCTGTCCAAAAATGATGCAGAAAAATGTATCTATGCTTTTGTCACTTCTAGATTAGACTACTTCAATGCTCTACTCTCCGGCTACCCGGATAAAGCACTAAATAAACTTCATTTAGTGCTAAACACGACTGCTAGAATCTTGACTAGAACCATAATAACAATTTATAATAATTTGATCATATTACTCCAGTGCAGCCTCCCTACACTGGCTTCCTGTTAAGTCAAGGGCTGATTTCAAGGTTTTACTGCTAACCTACAAAACATTACTTGGGCTTGCTCCTACCTATCTTTCCGATTTGGTCCTGCTGTACATACCTACATGTACGCTACGGTCATAAGACGCAGGCCTCCATACTGTCCCTTGAATTCCTAAACAAATAGCTGGATGCAGGGCTTTCTCCTATAGAGCTCCATTTTTATGGAATGGTCTGCCTACCCATGTGAGAGACGCAGACTCGATCTCAACCTTTAAGTCTTTAGTGAAGACTCATCTAGATCCTATGATTGAGTGTAGTCTGGCCCAGGAGTGTAAAGGTGAATGGAAAGGCACTGGAGCAACGAACCGCCCTTGCTGTCTCTGCCTGGCCGGTTCCCCTCTCTCCACTGGGACTGGGTCTCTCTCTCTCTCTCTCTCTCTCTCTCTCTCTCTCTCTCTCTCTCTCTCTCTCTCTCTCTCGTTTATCTTTAACATACAATTTGTAGAAATTATTAGAATAGAAAGGTTCAGAACTTTTGTGAAACATCTCAGAACAGTGGAAAAATATATGGCAGCTAGAAATCAAAACTGGATGGTCTTCAGAGATAGATGGGAGTGGTTGAGGGTAGCTGAAGGCTGGGACTAAAAACAAACAAAATATAACGAATGCAAAATATACTGTATACGTAAAATGTATATAGTATGTATAAACTGGAAGTAGAAGCTTAAGTATTGTTGTTAATTACTCCAATTAGCAGAGGGGTGGTAGGGTTAGGGGCAAATAATAAAGATAGAACAAAAATATATTGGGGATTGGAAATGATGCAGACAATTACATTGATAGAAGCCACAATCTGCAATATTATAGCTGATCTGCTCCTGAAAAATAAAAATAAACATTCAAAAAATTCAAATAGCTTGATGACGAGTTAGTTATTTGAATCAGCTGTATTTCAGTCAGCTTGAATCACATGCAGCAAATATTGTGCATTAACATTGATGAAGGAGTGAACAGCACACAACTTACAGGAACAACTTGTTGGTCAATTTCCTGATATGCCGGCTCAAAACAAAGGAGAGAATGTTGAATGAATGAACGTGTGCCACATTTTGGTGCTTTTATCACAAACTGAATGTTTATTACGCCTAGGCACCCAACTATTGAGGAATAGCCGTTCGAGAGGTGGTGCTGTTAACTCTATTCAATCATGTTAAAGCATTCAAAGTCCTGTGGACAGTTTGGATGCCCTCATGTGTTCTCAGTCAAGATAGATATGCTACCCAGTTATTGTTGCCAAACAAATGGATCTAAAAGTGGTGTTACATATTATCCAGATATGCTCTTCGAATTGAGGCCCAATCACTTGATGCACAATCACACTATAATAATATATTCTAACGACAATGAGATCATTATTGGCTTTGGCAGGGATTACAGAAGAAATGGGTAAAACATGCATGCGGATGTCTGCCATAACATCAAACAGATTAATTCATACAATGGCTTTCTCCAGTCGACAGGTCCTAAAACTCACTTGGCCCTTGTCCTTTAGCATCTTTGTGGTCAATTTTAGGCTAAGTGGTGTTAGTTGAACTCCAATTCCACTACTCCTATCCTAAGCAATGGCAGGATAATGGGCCTAGGAATTGCCAGGGACCTCACAATATGATAATATCACAATACTTAGGTGTCAATGCGATATGTATTGCGATTATCACGATTCTGTATGTATTGCGATTCGACAATGTGATTTTACTGCGATTGGATGTTCCACACATATTACTCATTATATGTCTGAGAGAGATGACAGAGAGCATTAGAACATTTGTTTTAAAGCAGGTACAGCCGACTACCGCTAGCTAACGCTATCTATAATTTAAAAATAATAAAAAATAATCAATACTTAATATTGCAATATGTAACTGTATAGATATTTCCCTCATCACTACAGGACAAGCAGTAATAACAATCTTCTATGGTAAGATTGGCCTCCTCCTACTGTCTCTGTTGCTACATGATACTACACCTCCTCACATGCCCTCCACCCTATAGATAGCACTGGGGGCTCACACTACAGTTCCTCACTGCTGCTTGTTGGGCTAGGCCCATGGCACTTTCTGCTTAGTCTCAAAAACCCGATCCTAGGCAACACAGTGATTAGGGTCTGGTTTCAATGATGGACTCTTTTGGCATAGAGGAACTACATCACTGCGTACAATGATAAGGGGGCAGGGGGGGATCAGGGCTCTCCCAACAAATACCAAGGCAGCCATCCAGCCGGTCACAATTCAAAAACAAAGTTTGTGCGCAAAACCTTTGCAGTGGTTTTAGTTAAGGTAGTTAATGCCAACTAGCCACTTGCAAACAGCACTCATTAAAAATAACTTCTGTGATCTCCATCTTGCTAGCTAATATTCTGCATTTTATTCCAGCGGATAAAGTAGCGACGTAGGAAGTGACGTAGGTTCTCTATGCCAAAAAAGTCCATCATTGAAACCAGACCGTAGTCACTGTGTTGCCTAGGATTGCGTTTTTACCCCTCCTGAGGGAGTTTACTAAAACCAAATTGAACCAGCTAAGTGTGAAATTGGGAAAGACACATTCTAGAAACAATTTCTTGAAGTTATTAGCATGGTATTTACTGGCATTAGGCCAGTAAATACTATGTTTACGGAGCACCACACACCCCACTACTACACCAGGCACAGCCAGATACGGGCTAGGCCTAGTGTCAGCCTCGTGGCTTAGTGGAGTTGCACAAAGCATTGAATTTCACTATTCTGGGGTTTCCGGTTTCTGCTAAGGATGATTGGCTGCAAAGCATATTCTCTTTGGATTGTTTCCTTTGCAATGGGTGAAAACAAAATACAAGCTCATTTCAGTCCAACTAACAATAAGGCAATCTCAAAATAGACACACTAAATATTGGCTAAGAGGGTAAAACAGGAGCAAGAGCCATAACTTTGATGAGGACGAGTGGAAATGTGCAGAATCAATCTGAATCTACTGTATGACAGAGTTTATTCAAGTAAACAGAAGCTTGAGGTAACCTATGAATAACCCCAACTGAGACTGATATAGACACAGGTTGGTACATGCTCGAACTGTACATTGGCATTGACTTACAGCATGACCAAGAAGCATCCAAACTCATGGAACAATGTAAAGGTATCTGTTCAGCTGAGAAATTAATGTAGCCTTTATAGATATAGATAAAATGTTTTTTTGTTGTGGTATAAGAGGTACAACAAACATTTAGATGTTACTCAACAAAGAATAATGGGTTACATAAACAAGATGGAAGTGTCAGATTCAGGCCATGCGGGTAGGGGTGGTTTAATTAGCTATTGTGGAATGAACAGTGATGACATACAAAGATCTCTTTGTGAACTCCTTCTACGCCAGACATTCTAGCCAAATGCTGCTGAGAATGCTGTGAATGCTGTGAATGTGGAATCTTTTTTCAAGGCCATAATCTCTGCTACCATCTACGGGCCCTCCATGCACTGAACACCCCACACGTGCACAGAAGCACACACACAAGCACACACACACACACACACACACACACACACACACACACACACACACACACACACACACACACACACACACACAGAAGCACGTGCACACGTGCGCTAGGCCAGTCCTGGTTAATCTTTTCACTGGATTAGTGGAATAAGGCCGTGGCCCAGTAATGGGCACTGACTGTATTGTTGATATATCACTGGGAACTGTGTCTGTGAGTGGTAGGTGCAGATTTTTACAACCCACCTCAGGAGGATCAAACTTAAGTCAGAACTGCCTCCTGTGGTTACTGCTGGGGGGTTGTTCTTAAGAGCTAGGGTAACGTAGTGGCTTGATGTCAGATTGGAACCTAGCAAATATTGACCTCAATACTGACAAACCACTTATGCTGAGTTTAGACGAGGGGTGCAAAAAACATCAAACCAGTCGTTATAGCAGGACAAGAAAGCAAGAAAGAGGGTAACAGGAAGCAAGGCAGCACGACAGTATGCGTTGCTATGGTGATTTCAGTAAACAAACAAATATTTGAATTCTGGAGGAAAGTTCCGTCTACCGTGGTGCCTGACAGTATTCACCGCCAGCCTCAACGGCATTTACCGTCGTGCTCTGATTGAAAACAATGACATCCGGTTTGCCGTGTACCTTGTACCATCTAAAAGCATTAGAGATCGGAACACAATTAAACTGATAGTGGCTGACGTGGTGGCTGACAGCAAGCAGTACCAGAACGCCAAGTCAAGGTCCAAAAGACTTCTAAACAGCTTCTACCCCCAAGCCCCAAGACTCCTAAACAGCTAATCAAATGGCTACCCAGACTATTGCATTGCCCCCCCCCCTAACAATACTGAATGAACACTTATTTTAACTTATGATACATCAATAATATAATACATCAATAAAATCAATTTAGCCTCAAATAAATAATGAAACAATGAAACATGTTCAATTTGATTTAAATAATGCAAAAACAAAGTGTTGGAGAAGAAAGTAAAAGTGCAATATGTGGACCAAAATGCAGCGTGGTTGTTATTCATTGTACTTTAATAAAGAAACTGTACACGAATAAACTAACAAAACAACAAACGTGGAAAACCTAAAACAGTCCTATCTGGTGCAAAACACAGAGACAGGAACAATCACCCACAAAAAGCTAACGTTTAAGTTCCTTGCTCAGAACATGAGAACATATGAAAGCTGGTAGTTCCTTTTAACATGATTCTTCAGTATTCCCAGGTAAGAAGTTTTAGGTTGTAGTTATTATAGGAATTATAGGACTATTTCTCTCTATACCATTTGTATTTCATATACCTTTGACTATTGGATGTTCTTATAGGCACTTTAGTATTGCCAGTGTAACAGTATAGCTTCCATCCCTCTCCTCGCCGCTACCTGGGCTCGAACCAGGAACACATCGACAACAGCAACCCTCGAAGCAGCGTTACCCATGCAGAGCAAGGGGAACAACTACTCCCAAGTCTCAGAGCGAGTGACATTTGAAACGCTATTAGCACGCACCCCGCTAACCATTTCACATCGGTTACACCAGCCTAATCTCGGGAGTTGATAGGCTTGAAGTCATAAATGCTTGAAGCGCAATGCTTGAAGCACAGCGAAGAGCTGCTGGCAAAACGCACGAAAGTGCTGTTTGAATGAATGCTTACGAGCCTGCTGGTGCCTACCATCGCTCAGTCAGACTGCTCTATCAAATCATAGACTTAATTATAATATAATAACACACAGAAATACGAGCCTTAGGTCATTAATATGGTCGAATCTGGAAACTATAATTTTGAAAACAAAACGTTTATTCTTTCAGTGAAGTGCAGAACCGTTCCGTATTTTATCTAACGGGTGGCATCCCTCAGTCTAAATATTCCTGTTACATTGCATAACATTCAATGTTATGTCATAATTACGTAAAATTCTGGCAAATTAGTTCGCAATGAGCCAGGCGGCCCAAACTGTTGCATATACCCTGACTCTGCATGCAATGAACGCAAGAGAAGTGACACAATTTCTGTCACACCCTGACCATAGTTTGCTTTGTATGTTTCTTTGTTTTGGTTGGTCAGGGTGTGATCTGAGTGGGCATTCTATGTTGGATGTCTTGTTTGTCTATTTCTATGTCTGGCCTGATATGGTTCTCAAACAGAGGCAGGTGTTAGTCATTGTCTCTGATTGGGAACCATATTTAGGTAGCCTGGGTTTCACTGTGTGTTTGTGGGTGATTGTTCCTGTCTCTGTGTTTTGCACCAGATAGGACTGTTTTAGGTTTTCCACGTTTGTTGTTTTGTTAGTTTATTCGTGTACAGTTTCTTTATTAAAGTACAATGAATAACAACCACGCTGCATTTTGGTCCGCCTCTACTTCACCTAAAGAAAACCCTTACAATTTCACCTGGTTAATATTGCCTGCTAACCTGGATTTCTTTTAGCTAAATATGCAGGTTTAAAAATATATACTTCTGTGTATTGATTTTAAGAAAGGCATTGATGTTTATGGTTAGGTACACGTTGGAGCAACGACAGTCCTTTTTCGCAAATGCGCACCGCATCGATTATATGCAACGCAGGACACGCTAGATAAACTAGTAATATAATCAACCATGTGTAGTTATAACTAGTGATTATGATCGATTGATTGATTGTTTTTTATAAGATAAGTTTAATGCTAGCTAGCAACTTACCTTGGCTTCTTACTGCATTCGCGTAACAGGTATGCTCCTCGTGAGGCAGGTGGTTAGAGCGTTGGACTAGTTAACCGTAAGGTTGCAAGATTGAATCCCTGAGCTGACAAGGTAAAAATCTGTCGTTCTGCCCCTGAACAAGGCAGTTAACCCACCGTTCCTAGGCCGTCATTGAAAATACTTGCCTAGTTAAATAAAGGTGATTTTTTATTTATTTTTTATTTAAAAAAAATAGAGGTTCCAATTTCGATCAGATAACCTGTTACAGGTTATCCACCAACCCACTGCCAGTCCAGCGGAAAAGTAAAGTCAATTCCCCACTGTCCATTTAGGTTTTTAGCTACCACACAGTTATGAAAGTTGTAGTTTGAATCTAACCTCAGTAACTGCTAATAACCTAAGATCTGTGTGAGTCACCTGAATTTGGACAGCCATGGGTGAGTAATAACTCTGTAATTGAGTCGGTGTGGTTTCGGGCAAATTCCCCTGCATTCCACTAGTTCACTCAACCAATGAGAACATTAACATATTATTGCCATAAAATATCAAATCAATACAAACAGAAGAGGCAGGACAGATAATTCAAAAGTTTGACTTTAGATCTGATGAGGGTAGGCCGATCATTTCATACCAGCATGAATGACGATAAAAATGCCCAAAAAATATGCAATTATGGGCCAGCAAAACATGTTGAACAACAATAGTATCGTGATAGCACGGGGAGGAAACTTCACAGTGGCATAGCATCCTGTTCCATACTTGTTCCAGGTTTTTTTAAACGCGATGCGCATGTGCTACACAAAAAAACCTGTCACTGATATTCACACTTCTACTCAATACAACACATATGGCATTTAACTTCCCACTGTTCACTGTATAACAGAATACTGCATATAATGGCAAAGGCCTACCTATTTGAAAAGGCCTACCTGTGATTTGGCTGGAGGAATGGCAGAAAGAATATACATGCCATTGTGTCAGTAAGAGGAAATCTCACACACCTACTCATTCAAGGGTTTTTCTGAATTTGTTTATTATTTTCTACATTTTAAAATAATAGTGAAGACATCAAAACTATGAAATAACACACTCTTCGCATTCTCTCTAACAGCTTCATGAGGTAGTCACCTGGAATGAGTAGGTGTGTCCAAACGTTTGACTGTATACTGTATATAAAGTGTCAAATTGAATCAACTCTATATCTGACATGGTACAGGAGTCTCCTTTTTTAAGCCCAGAACCATGTGTGTAATGTGTATACTTTTGTTTTCGAAGTAGATTTGTTTAAGACTACCAACAATCCCTTTGTGTGACCCTGATTTAGATCACTGCAGTAAAAGTTTAAACACATTTGGCACCAAACAGAATGTAAGGAGCACCCGAAAGAGATAGATTTCTGATAGTTTAGGCTTACATTAGGCCTATATAGTTATACAGGGATTAAACGATATACCATGTATCAACTTTGCTCGCTCTGCGCGCTTCTCCACTGTGTCAAATGTACAAATTTAACATCGGGAGACTGATCAGGGTCTCCAACTCCACATTTGAAAAGCTGATGGACTAGATGTGCATGAAGAGCAGACGGAGAGAGGCACAGGTGAGTGATGGCTGGAAGGGGATGTTAGCTGGCAGATTACAGCTGCCACACGTGATATGTGCATGAAAGTGAAGTGGACATTATTGAACAGGCACATACAAGAGAAGAGTTGCTGTTGCTTAAAAAAAACGTAACAGGATTTATTTAAAAAAAACATTATAAACATTTTATAACAGCCGCCAGCAGGTTTGTTAGATCGGTCTGGCTGAAAAATGTTGTAGTATCGTATGAAACAATCATTAGTAGCCAACATACACACATATACTAAATAATATATGTAAAGACAAGATTAATAAATCAAGAATAGTGTGATGGGTATAGTGTGATGACAATATTAGTGTGATGACAATATTAGCCTATCACTTGTGAATGATGCCCTGCATAAGGCAAGAAATAAAAAAAATTGCCAACTTTTTCGAATCATAGTCCCACACCTCATGTAGCCCATCCCATAGGCCTATATGTTTGATAAGGTTTGTTTCACAACTAAAGTGACCAAATAACTTCTTAAAATTAAGCACATTAATCTGCTTTACAAGGGCTGTAGAGCCTAACTGTCATACATAAAGAGTGTGTGAGTTTCAAGTTTGGGGGAGATAATTTTCACCATAAAAATGCACCTTTAAAATAAAAGCATTTACATGCAAAATTGCATTTGCGGTCTCTTTTGATAATGGTGTTTTCCACTAATGGAACATTTGCGCTTATAGCCTACTACCATGTGCACATTGCTGAGCTTATAATGTGAATAAATAAACTAATAGTTTATCAACATTTAAAGCTAAACGTTCTAATCTGTTGCGTCAGCCACAATGCTTTTTTTATGCTAGTGGTTGTATTCATTTGGGATCTATTGCATCCCACAATAGTCTCTATTGCATCCCACAATAGTCTCTATTGCATCCCACAATAGTCTCTATTGCATCCCACAATAGTCTCTATTGCATCCCACAATAGTCCCAGACTATGTTTGGAATATTTGTTTCACGCACAGAATAGGTCAACTTTTGTACTATGGGGGATAGTAGACTGACATTGACACATTTTGCTGTTCGTTAGGCCTACTCATCTTGTTGGCTGACGAAAAGTACATGTGGACAGTTCAATATGCACCTCGGAATTGTATAAGGACACGCGCAGTTGCGTCCTATATCTATCTTCACTTGTAGCCTGTGAGAATGACCCAATCACGTGATGCAGACCCATGTGAGAGGTGCTTCGTAGCGCGCAGCACACCGGGCCAAGGGCACAATGGCCACAAAAGGCATGGATCTTTTTAGGGTGCATTATGGCCACACAAAGGGGATGCAGCCGTGAAATTCGAGGCAGTATCAAGTGCTTGTCAAATTGTGAATGAGAGACTGATAAAGTGTGTACAGCGAGCATCACTAGAGTTGCATCATGCAGCTTTACAATGTATTACAAATCTAAGCATATAACTCTAAATTAAGCATATAGGAGGACCTATTTCTTTGTTAACCGCTCAACACAGAATGGCCTCGTGCACACTCCCTCAAATCATTTGGAGAAAATATCCTTTCAATTTTATTCAGCTTTTTTCAATTGTATTTTTCATAATATAAAATAATATAAAATAATGCCACGGAATACTAAGCAAATCTTGTCTGCTAAATGAACTAGTGTAGCCCACAGCCATTTGGCATAGCCAGATCAGGACAACTATGCAACTCTGTTCTTCTGATATAGACTACATTTTCTTCATATCATGCTTCTTTAGACCTGTCTAAAATAAATGACGGCGTCATTGTGAAGGTGTAGGCTATATTACATGGCTGTATTAGACTTTTTAAAATGTAGATGTTACAAAGGTCTGCATCAGTGGCTTGTAGGCTGTGTGTGGAAGCCAGGAAATGCTAAATGTGTTTATGTTAATTAACGTCAATTACCATAAGACCGACAGTTATTTCTTTGACAATCACTGGGCTGACACATTTTCGTGACCGCCACAGCCCTACGTGGCAACACTAATCCCTGCTACTCAAAATACTGCATGGCTGGCATTCTGAAATGTCCTCTTGTAGACGCCTGGTTAGTTGTGAGATATGCACTGCTAACACCCTCCCGAAAAAACAACAATGAGAGCAAAAGTACACAGTGGACACGGCAATCTACTTTCAGATTCATTATAGAGCTTTGGGAAATTTCCAATAGGGCCTACGTGCTGTTTTTGTTTGTCTGTCTCTCACCCATACCTCCTCTTGAGTGTCTTACCACAATGCACAAGTGAGAGTCACAGAGACACTTTCCTCATTCACTCACTGTGATAACTGGAATGTAGTCTACCCAGTAGGTCTAGGCTACACACTGCTACACACTGTCTGTGACGGTAACTGAATAACTTTGTAACTGATGGCTACGGATGAAGACCACCATGAGAAACATAAATAAGTTCAAACTTATTTAAATCAAATTGTATTGGTCACGTACACGTGGGTGGCAGATGTTATTGCGAGTGTAGCGAAATGCTTGTAAATAGGCCTACATTCATTTTTCATTCATTTTTATTAACTTTATCTTCATGTAGATAAACTTGACCTAATTGCGGTACTGTTTACTAGTGATCATAAGCAATTGTTTTGCAAACGTAGTCTGTCTACATCTCTTCCTCATTCCAACTGTTGTTTGATGCTCAAGCAGCTAATCCGCTAGCTGTGTCGGGATGTAGAAGCGCTAGCCTATAGGCTATGCCACTTCAGTAAAAAAATGTTTGATGTGTGGACTTTATTTTATACAATGCATGTTTTCATTGCTTGCTTGTCTCTTTTAAAGCTGCAATATGTAACTTTTGAGGGCGACCCGACCAAATCCACATATAAAATATGAGTTATAGATCTGTCATTCCCATTGAAAGCAAGTCTATGAAGCGGTATATCTGTTCTATGTGCACTATTTCTATGCTTCCCGTTCTTAAGTTTAGTTTTTGGGTGGTTTACTTTCGGTTTTGTACACCAGCTTCAAACTGCTGAAAATAGAATATTTTTAGTTATGGAAAATATATTTCACAGTGGTTAAGATGGTACAATGACTCTTTACACTATACTTGCTTGTTTTGTCAGAAACTGAAATTAGGCAAACTATTAGAATTTTAGCAATCAGGAAATGGTGGAGCAATTTCAAAAAGTGCACCTTTAAAAAAGGTTGGATGTGTCTGACTATTCATGAATTATTAAACAGCAGCCGACAAAGTTGTTCTGACTCAGAGGTCTATAATGCACTAATGTTGTGCCATATGGACAATGCTACCAATCCTATCCAACTTGGCATGATATAATTTGATATGGAATCTTTTCTTAAATCAACGCTGATAAAAAGGCTATGGACATGTTCCATGTATATGTTTCTATTTTAATGATTGTCAATTTCATCTTCATACTATCGCATAGCTGTCTCTCCCCTTCATACATTCCTTGTCAATTCATTATCTTATACCTTACTTTCGGAAAGGTTTTTTAATACGTTTTAATAAGTTTTAACCTCTAATGACTCCCCATCCCGCATGAGGGAGCGTAATCATCAACTGACACTAATTAGCATAATGCAACGGACATAAATATTCCTAGAAAATATTCCTATTCATGAAAATGACAAGTGAAATATATTGAGACACAGCTTAGCCTTTTGTTAATCACCCTGTCATCTCAGATTTTCAAAATATGCTTTACAGCCAAAGCTAGACAAGCATTTGTGTACGTTTATCGATAGCCTAGCATAGCATTTTGTCCAGCTAGCAGCAGGTAACTTGGTCACGGAAATCAGAAAAGCAATCAAATTAAATTGTTTACCTTTGATGAGCTTAGGATGTTTTCACTCACGAGACTCCCAGTTAGATAGCCAATGTTCCTTTTTTCCAAAAATATTATTTTTGTAGGCGAAATAGCTCCGTTTGTTCTTCACGTTTGGCTGAGAAATCGCCCGGAAATTGCAGTCACAAAAACGCCGGAAAATATTCCAAATTAGCTCCATAATATCGACAGAAACATGGCAAACGTTGTTATAATCAAACCTCAAGGTGTTTTTCAAAGATCTATTCGATAATATATCCACCAGGACAGTTGGTTTTTCAACATGACCGATTGGAATAATGGCTACCTCTGTATTTTACGCGAGAATCACTCTGGGAGCCATCAGGTGACCAGTTACGCAATGTAGCCGCTTACGGGTACTCTTCAACATAAATGCGTAACACTACGTCACAATGCTGTAGACACCTTGGGGAATACGGAGAAAAAGTAATCTGGTTGATAGCCCATTCACTGCTCAATAGGGACGCATTGGAACGCAGTGCTTTCAAAACATGAGGCACTTCCGGATTGGATTTTTCCCAGGCTTTCGGCTGCAATATCAGTTCTGTTATACTCTCAAACAATATTTTTACAGTTTTGAAAACTTTAGAGTGTTTTCTATCCTAAGCTGTCAATTATATGCATATTCTAGCATCTTGTCCTGACAAAATATCCCGTTTACTACGGGAACGTTATTTTTCCAAAAATGAAAATACTGCCCCCTAGTCACAAATGGTTTTAAGGAAAGGAGAAATATTTGCTTGAGTCTGACATACTGGTGGCTTTGATTGACGGGTCCTTTTACGTGGGTGTGCGTGTCAGTTCACTGATTCTCTCTATAGGCCTATATGTCCATTCAGAAAGTTCTCTAAAGTAGCCTGTCTGAACTCTCTCTTTAATAAGAATCAAACGCTCCTGTCATGATTTCATCTTGTAAAAGGCCTATTTTTAGGAAAGGCCCTTTCTCACCAAGTCCGTTATTTTCGTCAGACACATTCGGAAGAAGAAGAAAAATACAATAAATGAATATCGTCCTCCAAAAATCAATTATTTATTCGTAACAGGTTCGATTTTTACGTCTTCGCATGCGAAAATAAGATATTGACCAATAGAAACTGTTATCTGGGACACCGCCACTAACAGGCCATGCACTGCTACTGACAGGTTTGTGGATTCATGATGTGAATCAATAAATTAATTTCTCTCTGCCTGTTTTTTACGCTTGCAATGCATCAGTGCAGCAAGGTATCAATTTAGCCAATGTTATCACATCACACCAGAGCTAGGCTACACATTGCTCTCACCATTCAAACTTCCCTGCCAGTGCATTGCCAATGCTGTAGCCTAATTTTATAGCCTTTCAGCAAGCAAGAGGATCGATCGATGCTTCTCTCCTAAAATAGACCTGTATTTGTTTTTAAAAATAGCTCAAAATATGTTTCAAACTATATTGCTGTTCATTTGTCTATAAATAGGCCACTCGTTCAAGAGCTAGAAAGAGGAGGAAGAGATAGGTCAGTGGAGTGGCGTGAATTGTGCAAGAAGGAAACAGTGAAGACAGAGAGATATTTAAGATAGAAGTTAATTAATATATGAATGCATCATTCATATAGTCTATATATTATGCTACATATTATAGACCTGCTAAAGTGAATCTAGGTGACTACCCATGCTATAGGCAACCGTAAAATAAAAAAATATCTGCCGGCGTTTACCCTTATCAGTAAGTGGTTGCACAGATTTAGATAAAGCACTCAAATGAAAATGTAGTGTCAAAATTACCACCCATTGCATCACTAAAATTAACGGCTGACCATTAGGCTATGGACAGGTCGGTCAATAGGCTATGGACAGGTCGATCAATAGGCTATGGACAGGTTGATCAATAGGCTATGGACAGGTTGATCAATAGGCTATGGACAGGTTGATCAATAGGCTATGGACAGGTTGATCAATAGGCTATGGACAGGTTGATCATTAGGCTATGGACAGGTTGATCATTAGGCTATGGACAGGTTGATCAATAGGCTATGGACAGGTTAATCAATCGGCTATGGACAGGTTGATCATTAGGCTATGGACAGGTTGATCATTAGGCTATGGACAGGTTGATCATTAGGCTATGGACAGGTTGATCAATAGGCTATGGACAGGTTGATCAATCGGCTATGGACAGGTTGATCATTAGGCTATGGACAGGTTGTCGTGCATGTGTTTCAATTTTCTAATGGTTGTCAATTTCATCTTCATGCCTATCACAGCTGTCTCTATATATCCCACTTAAAACTTGCCCTGTCGATTTATATGATAGGCTACATTGATTTTGCATCATCCTATTATGTAGACAATTTTTTTAATATCCGACAGAAAGGAGTTGATGCTAAGGCAAGGTTTTTAATACATTTTTGGGAAAGGACAAATGTGATTTGCTTATGTTTGAGTGAGAAGCGCTGCAGGTGGCTTTGATGGTGTTTTAGGTGGGTGCGTATAATTTCACTAATTCTCTATGTCCATTCAAAACGTTTCCTAAAATGCCAGTTTTACATTTCTTCTTATTCAGTGGGGTGCAAGTGAATTAAATGTAGCCAAGCTCCTTTCATGATTCATCCAATAGGATGCATAGCCTCTAACCTAATATTTTGTACAGAGAATGACCACAGCGTTGGTGCCGTTATGCGAATTGTCCGGAAAAGTGGAGAGAAAAACTTAGCGGACTATCCAGTAGTCCATGTCCTTAGTCTGCTTGTCTTCAGCAAACTGTTTGAGGCTTTCTTGTGCATCATCTTTAGAAGAGGCTTCATTCTGGGACAACAGCCATGCAGACCAATTTGATGCAGTGTACGGCGTATGGTCTGAGCACTGACAGGCTGACCCCCCACCCCTTCAACCTCTGCAGCAATGCTGGCAGCACTCATACGTCTATTTCCCAAAGACAACCTCTGGATATGACGCTGAGCACGTGCACTCAACTTCTTTGGTCGACCATGGCGAGGCCTGTTTTGAGTGGAACCTGTCCAGTTAAACCGTTGTATGGTCTTGGCTAGAGGTCGACCGATTAATCGGAATGGCCGATTAATTAGGGCCGATTTCAAGTTTTCATAACAATCGGAAATCGGTATTTTTGGGGGCCGATTTGCCCCCCCCAAAAATAATATTTTTTTTTAACTAGGCAAGTCAGTTAAGAACACATTCTTATTTTCAATGACGTCCTAGGAACGGTGGGTTAACTGCCTCGTTCAGGGTCAGAACGACAGATTTTCACCTTGTCAGCTCGGGGGATCCAATCTTGCAACCTTACAATTAACTAGTCCAACGGAGTAACAACCTGCCTCTCTCTCGTTGCACTCCACAAGGAGACTGCCTGTTACGCGAATGCAGTAAGCCAAGGTAAGTTGCTAGCTAGCATTAAACTTATCTTATAAAAAACAATGAATTATAATCACTAGTTAACTACACATGGTTGATGATATTACTAGATATTATCTAGCTTGTCCTGCGTTGCATATAATCTGACTGAGCATAAAAGCATACAAGTATCTAAGTAGTTGACTGAGCGGTGGTAGGCAGAAACAGGCACGTAAACATTCATTCAAACAGCACTTTCGTGCGTTTTGCCAGCAGCTCTTCGTTGTGCGTCAAGCATTGTGCTGTTTTTGACTTCAAGCCTATCAACTCCCGAGATGAGGCTGGTGTAACCGAAGTGAAATAGCTAGCCAGTTAGCACGCGCTAATAGCGTTTCAAACGTCACTCGCTCTGAGGCTTCTAGTAGTTGTTTCCCTTGCTCTGCATGGCTAACACTGCTTTGATGGTGGCTGTTGTCGTTGTGTTTCTGGTTCGAACCCAGGGAGGAGCGAGGAGAGGGACGGAAGCTATACTGTTACACTGGCAATACTAAAGTGCCTATAAGAACATCCAATAGTCAAAGTTAATTAAATACAAATGGTATAAACTTCCTGACTGATGTCTTGAGATGTTGCTTCAATATATCCACATAATTTTCCATTCTTATGATGTCATCGATTTTGTGAAGTGCACCAGTCCCTCCTGCAGCAAAGCACCCCAACAACATGATGCTACCAACCCTGTGCTTCACGGTTGGGATGGTGTTCTTTGGTTTGCAAGCCCCCCCTTTTTCCTCCAAACATAACGATGGTCATTATGGCCAAACAGTTCTATTTTTGTTTCATCAGACCAGAGGACATTTCTCCAAACCGTAGTCTGACTTTTTTATGGTGGTTTTGGAGCAGTGCCTTCTTCCTTGCTGAGCGGCCTTTCAGGTTATGTTGATATATGACTCATTTTACTGTGAATATAGATACTTTTGTACCTGTTTCCTCCAGCATCTTCACAAGGTCCTTTGCTGTTGTTCTGGGATTGATTTGCACTTTCTTTCTCTAGGAGACAGAGCACGTCTCCTTCCTGAGCAGTATGACGGCTGCGTGGTCCCATGGTGTTTATACTTGGGTACTATTGTTTTTGTAGATGAACGTGGTACCTTCAAGTGTTTGGAAATTGCTCCCAAGGATGAACCAGACTTGTGGAGGTCTACAAAAAAAATTCTGAGGTCTTGGCTGATTTCTTTTGAGTTTCCCATGATGTCACGCAAAGAGGCACTGAGTGTGAAGGTAAGCCTTGAAAAACATTCCAGGTACACCTCCAATTGACTCAAATGATGTCAATTAATCTATCAGAAGCTTCTAAAGCCATGACATCATTTTCTGGAATTTTCCAAGCTGTTTAAAGGCACAGTCAACTTAGTGTATGTAAACTTCTGACCCACTGGAATTGTGATACAGTGAATTATAAGTGAAATAATCTGTCTGTAAACAATTGTTGGAAAAATTACATGTGTCATGCAAAAAGTAGATGTCCTAACCGACTAGTTTGTTAATAAGAAATTTGTGGTTGAAAAACGAGTTTTAATGTCTCCAACCTAAGTGTATGTAAACTTCTGAGTTCAACTGTATGTATTACAAGCTTACTAGACCTACCACACATGCCTTTGATTTAGGCTTATACAGTGTAAAAAACAGTAAGAACACTTTCCTAATATTGAGTTGCACCCCTCCTTTTGCCCTCAGAATATCCTCAATTTTTTGGGGCATGGACTCTACAAGGTTTTGAAAGCTGGCCCATATTGACTCCAATGCTTCCCACAGTTGTCAAGTTGGCTTGATGTCCTTTGGGTGGTGGACCATTCTTGATACAGAAACTGTTGAGTGTGAAAAACCCAGCAGTGTTGTAGTTCTTGACACAAACCAGTGCGCCTGGCACCTACTACCATAACCTGTTCAAAGGCTCTTAAATCTTTTGTCTTGCCCATTAACCCTCAATGGCACACATACATGTCTCAATTGTCATCCATGTCTCAAGGCTGAAAAATCCTTCTTCATGCAGATTCTGTGGCAAAATGTTTAGTCTGTTGCAAAACATTTTGTTATAAACTGTTTACTCCAAACGGAAAACACAAGCAAGAGTTTCTATTAGACAAATTCAGGTAGGTCCCGTTTGTTCCATTTGCGTCAGTTTGGTTCTTGAACGGTTTCCATAATGAATACACCCCAGGGGTGTAGGCTAATCATTAGTCCAAACAGTTAAAACAAAAATGTTGATTGGACCAAAACATTAGGAACACCTGACAATTGAGACTTGGATTGTGTATGTGTGCCATTCAGAGGGTGAATGGGCAAGACAAAATATTTAAGTGCCTTTGAGCCAAGTATGCTAGTAGGTTCCAGGCGTACTGGTTTGAGTGAGTCAAGAACTGCTAACACTGCTATACTAGGCTACTACAAATGTTTTATGTAGTGTATTTTTGACGTTTGGAAAAGAATCCTCGTAAACAAGGTGACGTTTAGGGTGGATATTTAAATGAAAGAAACCTAGATGACTTCAAAAGCCATAGTAGTAGTTTACGTACCTGTACCTGACAAAGTACCCTATTTTTAAAATATGAAAAAAGAAAAAAACTCATACTATACATAAAACTGACATGAATGCATAATATTATTTTAAGCTGGGTTTGGTCCAACCTGTTGAAATACTGAGACAAGTAATATTACACCATTACAACCATCACATTTGCAATGGCAACATTGACCTCTGGGGGTAGCACCACTCCACAGCAGCAGCACGAAAGAAATAGGCCTTTTGAAAAAAATCACACTGCCACTAATAACAATAAGTCACTCAGCCATTTGAAAATTCTCACAAGACTTTTAAAGACATAGCCTATTTCCCAGCTTTTACACAAGCATCAGAGTGAGTATGGTTATAGACTGACAATAACCAAAGGTTACTGTTACTAACAAACACATTAAATAGGGGAAATCCACAAATGTTCATGGGGATTACAGGTGTTAAATTAAAGCTACAGTCCAATATTAGGTGAAATTAGTTCAATATAACTTACAAATGTCTCATGCTTAGTATAACTGTATCATATTGTCATAATGGAAGATCTCAGGCTCTAATAGTCCATTGTTTATGCTTTCCTATAATTTGAGTGTGAACAAACAGGCCCCGAAATATGTCTAATAACACCAGCTTGTTCTATGAATTATAGGATGATGAGCTACGCTATTTCCCCAGGCTGACCAAACCCAATCCCTCAGTTTACCAAACAGTGTCAGGATGTTGAAACGGCAGAATGTGCCTTTAATATTGGTTGACCTCTTTAAGCTAAGTTAACTTGTTGAGAAATGTCCAACGTTGCTTTATGAAACAACAGAGACTTCTTCTATATTGATGAAGCCTTGACATCATTGAATGGATATGTTGATGATTCTCACAGCATCTAATGTCTGGTAAAATACGCTGTGAGAATCGTCAACATATCCATTCCATGATGTCATAACAACAACTAGGGAAGTAGCCTACCGTTAACGTTATCTGACACTGCCACGTGTTGAGTAGCAATGTTGAAATTGGTTTTAAATATCTGCAACCACCGCACAACTGTAGCATGAGTTTATTCAAAAAGAAGTAACGGTGATATTACAAATAGTAAGTACAGCCAGTTGCAGATAACCTGTTATAACTGGAGTGAATAAGCTAACACTGTGTGGGCTAGCGGTTGAAATGGCTATTTATCTCGTCCTTCTTACCTAAATGTGTATCATTCTCGGAGTAAACACCTAGCTAACTAGCAAGCTCATTTTAATTAACTTTAGTAAAGTCAAGGCAAAAAATCATATATTTCAGCATCCACACATGGCTAGCCTAAATTACGTGCCCATGTCTTTACTGTGGGTTAACATTAAAGTTCATTGATGCTCCTATTCAAACTACTGAACGTACCAAGAAAGCTAGCTATAATAATGTATGATCATCTTATTGCAATGTTTTGTGTCATTGATGGCTTACCATAGCGTGGTGTCGTATAGATCTGGTGGCAGGTTGTGTCAATTCGGAATTTTCAGTTGCATCACCTTGTCTGAAGTCTTCCTCTTCGCGGAGTTTCTGTCCCTCCTCCTTTTTTTCTCAATCATTTTCTACGCCCACAAGGGGTCTTGAATTATTATTATTTATTTTTTATTATTATTATTTTACCTTTATTTAACTAGGCAAGTCAGTTAAGAACAAATTCTTATTTTCAATGACGGCCTAGGAACAGTGGGTTAACTGCCTATTATGAGCTGCTGCGCGTGCATTGATCCAGCCACCTACATATAATACTAATATGATAATTAAAATGATTCATTTAATATGATCTATATGGCCGCCACAACCTGTTTAATCAAAGTCTCATCTAAGACCCCGTTTCTAGTAAGCTACCTTGTTCTTCACCGACCTGTTAGAATGGACATGTCTTGTCCTGTGGTGTAAATGAACACAACAAAGTAGCCTAGGCTAAACTTGTCCGGCTGAACTGAAACTGTGGAATAAATCAATGATTTATCACCAAACAAATGATGATGATGATAAGCGATAGCCTACTATCATGCATGATGATCACACTTTAGGTCATGTAGGTTTTCTGACATATTTTTGAAGCCTGCGTGCGTGCACATGCTGATAACGAAATAGGTCCCTTGTGTGATAAATCGGTCTGCAAGAAACAGGAAAGCTTAAGCAATAGCCTACTATGCATTGTAATTTAACCATCCTATATCATGGAATGAGCAATGACAATCTCAGGATAATATCAAATCTAATAGCTGTCTACAAGTATGTATGTATCATTCACAGGATGTCTTTGCCAATGTCAGTGGAGAGAGACAGCTGTGGTGTTCAAATGATGATGATGGCATCCACATGTCATTGAAGAGAGACAGCTATTTCATTCAGAAAAAGAGGTTAAGAAAATGAGTAGGCTAAAGGATGAAATCTAATTCAGCGATAGATAATGCTGTTGTTAAAACAGGCGGGAGGCTGAGTCGTGGGGGATTTCAGAGAAGGCAGTGCGCTGCGTAGTGGCAAGTTTCGACAATACAGTCTGGGGAGAGAGAGCGGCTTCCCATTGTATTACATGGGCCCTGTTCCTTGTTGTAATAATTATAAAATGCAGCTTTGCTTCGTTCCAGGGCTTGCTCTAGCCGTTTTGACGGCCGGAAAGGGTATTTGGTTGGGGTGCCCTCCACCTCGCTGCAAAACATTTTTAGGTGAGAAACATTTCATTTCCTGCAATTCAACACATTTTGCCATGGGGAATAAAGAAAATGTTGCCCTTTTAAAGCAAGATTTCTGCAATTCCACCTACTAATTCGCAAAGAGGCAGGGATTAACAAAAGCAATCTCTGTTTTACAGCAAATTTCCTGCAATTACCCATTTTGCCATTGGGTGAAGAGCAGTGGGGAACCGCCTGGGCCCTCTACACCCTCAGAGAGGGCCTAAGGATAAATACACATTTAATCTTTATTTAAAACAAATTCTTATTTTCAATGATGTCCTAGGAACAGTGGGTTAACTGCCCTGTTCAGGGGCGGAATGACAGATTTTTGCCTTGTCAGTTTGGGGATTCGATCTTGCAACCTTTCGGTTACTAGTGCAACACTAACCGCTAGGCTACCTGCCACCCCATAAAACTGTATATATTTGTATATATTATAATTTGTAATTTTGTCTTAATTGTAAGGATCTTCCTATTGAATTTATTCAGTTTGTGTTGGAAAAAGAAGGGTTAATATCCAAGAGAAAAAAATATCCCGAATTTTTCTTAGAAATAATCAAGCTGGGCTCAATGCTCATTGGCTAGGCCCTCAGGCTTTGAATAGAAAACAACAGCCAATGACATTGACTTAAATTAAAGCAGTATTTTGGAATGACAGTAGAATCAACCAATCACAAATTGTCTTGTAATAGGTGGGGCATTTGTATGATACCTCAAGGCCCTCTACAGGGCCTAAGAATACATCACTTATTCAGAGCCAATAGCGAGCCTTATCTTGTTTTCTCACGCTTGAGCCTAGTATGTAACGATGGTGATGGAAACTGCAGAGAGAGTAATTGAGGACGATGTCGTGGTTAAAGTGTTAGCATCGCCCTTTTCAAGACTAGCTTTTAATGAAACGTTCAATCTTAACAGACCGGGAGACCCAACTCCTGCACTGCCTGATTTCGTGCAACCAGGAAAGAGTTTTGAAAGGCATTTTCAAGTTAATAATTATGAGTGCTATCCGTGGATAACCAGCTGTGAGCTGACAAAAAAAGCTTTACTGTTGGAATTGCCTACTCTTCAGCACCGATAACAACTCAACCTGGACAACTGATTTCAAAGATTTAGCTTGATTGAGAAAGTCAGCACTTTGACACCACAACTCAACTTCACACCTGCGAGCTACAGTGTGTTTAAAAACATTTGGGGAAACAAGAGTAGACCATCTTCTTAACGAGCAATGGCGCAATGAGACACATGCTCACAATGATCAAATCAGGCACAACAGGGAGATTCTAAAGCGCCTTATTCATATACGGTTGTGTTTTTAGGCTAGCGAGATTTAGCATTCAGAGGACATGATGAGGGTAAAGAATCAGCTAATAAGGGAAACCACTTGGAAATACTGGATTTCTTGGCTGAGTATGACAGCACGTTAAACTGCCATTTGGCTACAGCTACCGTGTTCACAGGTACTTCCAGCTAAATCGAAAATGACCTGAAACACGCGGTCGCAAATGCAAATTTTTTTATTTTTTTTATTTCACCTTTATTTAACCAGGTAGGCAAGTTGAGAACAAGTTCTCATTTACAATTGCGACCTGGCCAAGATAAAGCAAAGCAGTTCGACACATACAACGACACAGAGTTACACATGGAGTAAAACAAACATACAGTCAATAATACAGTATAAACAAGTCTATATACGATGTGAGCAAATGAGGTGAGATAAGGGAGGTAAAGGCAAAAAAAAGTCCATGGTGGCAAAGTAAATACAAAATAGCAAGTAAAACACTGGAATGGTAGATTTGCAGTGGAAGCATGTGCAAGGTAGAAATAAAAATAATGGGGTGCAAAGGAGCAACATACATAAATAAATTAAATACAGTAGGGGAAGAGGGTAGTTGTTTGGGCTAAATTATAGGTGGGCTATGTACAGGTGCAGTAATCTGTGAGCTGCTCTGACAGTTGGTGCTTAAAGCTAGTGAGGGAGATAAGTGTTTCCAGTTTCAGAGATTTTTGTAGTTCGTTCCAGTCATTGGCAGCAGAGAACTGGAAGGAGAGTCGGCCAAAGAAAGATTTGGTTTTGGGGGTGACTAGAGAGATATACCTGCTGGAGCGTGTGCTACAGGTGGGAGATGCTATGATGACCAGCGAGCTGAGATAAGGGGGGACTTTACCTAGCAGGGTCTTGTAGATGACATGGAGCCAGTGGGTTTGGCGACGAGTATGAAGCGAGGGCCAGCCAACGAGAGCATACAGGTCGCAATGGTGGGTAGCATATGGGGCTTTGGTGACAAAACGGATTGCACTGTGATAGACTGCATCCAATTTGTTGAGTAGGGTATTGGAGGCTATTTTGTAAATGACATCGCCGAAGTCGAGGATTGGTAGGATGGTCAGTTTTACAAGGGTATGTTTGGCAGCATGAGTGAAGGATGCTTTGTTGCGAAAAAGGAAGCCAATTCTAGATTTAACTTTGGATTGGAGATGTTTGATATGGGTCTGGAAGGAGAGTTTACAGTCTAACCAGACACCTAAGTATTTGTAGTTGTCCACGTATTCTAAGTCAGAGCCGTCCAGAGTAGTGATGTTGGACAGGCGGGCAGGTGCAGGTAGCGATCGGTTGAAGAGCATGCATTTAGTTTTACTTGTATTTAAGAGCAATTGGAGGCCACGGAAGGAGAGTTGTATGGCATTGAAGCTTGCCTGGAGGGTTGTTAACACAGTGTCTTAAGAAGGGCCAGAAGTATACAGAATGGTGTCGTCTGCGTAGAGGTGAATCAGAGACTCACCAGCAGCAAGAGCGACATCATTGATGTATACAGAGAAGAGAGTCGGTCCAAGAATTGAACCCTCTGGCACCCCTATAGAGACTGCCAGAGGTCCGGACAGCAGTCCCTCCGATTTGACACACTGAACTCTATCAGAGAAGTAGTTGGTGAACCAGGTGAGGCAATCATTTGAGAAACCAAGGCTGACGAGTCTGCCGATGAGGATGTGGTGATTGACAGAGTCGAAAGCCTTGGCCAGATCAATGAATACGGCTGCACAGTAATGTTTCTTATCGATGGTGGTTAAGATATCGTTTAGGACCTTGAGTGTGGCTGAGGTGCACCCATGACCAGCTCTGAAACGAGATTGCATAGCAGAGAAGGTATGGTGAGATTCGAAATGGTCAGTAATCTGTTTGTTGACTTGGCTTTCGAAGACCTTAGAAAGGCATGGTAGGATAGATATAGGCACTTTCTCCAGCAGAAGAGACTAATTGATTCTATGCATCAATTGTATCTGCTTTCCTTTCTAGTTTTGACAATTCCAGTGTCCACTGCATCAGTAGAAAGAACATTTTCTGCACTAAATAGATCAAGACATATTCCAGGAACACATGATGTTGCAATTGGAAGTATTGGGTACATGACATTTCGTGTTGTGGTGCATTTTTGTATTGTTGCCTGCTGGAGGCAGAACATCAAATACAGCGCAATTTGTTTCTCTCTGATGAGCGTGATCTGGGTTCCACATCTTTTTATTACCAAGTGAAACACACAGCATATCAAAACAATAAACTCAAATGAAATGTGAAACTGACATAGTGCTCACAGGCAACTATCCAAAGTCAAGATCCCACAAAGCACAATGGGGAAATGGCTACCTAAATATGATCCCCAATCAGAGACAACGATAAACAGCTGCCTCTGATTGGGAACCATACCAGGCCAACATAGATATACAATTCCCCTAGATTACCCACCATTAATCACACCCCAACCTAACCAACATAGAGAATAAACAGCTCTCTATGGTCAGGGTGTGACAGACTATTTGTTTTGGAAAATGTTTCTTTGTGAGCCACGGCCGAGGCGTGGCTTAGGACCGTTTGACTCTGTCATCAAATAATTGCTTCTCCTACATAGGTCTGCAAAATAAAGGTCTCAGACATGCTCTGTATACACAGGCATCCGAGTTCTCTATCTATATGTATGACGTCAGATCTTTTTCCACAGCTGAGGACCTAGCTCCAATAGTCACGGTTCGCCACTGGTGGAGAGCCATTTTTGCTGTTTTAAAGCTAAATAATATTAATATTACTATATTATTATACACAAAGGACTCTAAGATTCGGGAGGATCTCCTCCTACAATTTTGGGCACATTTTCTTAATTTTACTCATAAAATAAGCACATCGTTCTGTCAACTTTATATTCCGCAGTGTTTGTATTTTTGTTTATTTGACCAGTTTATGTGATTGGAATGGCATGGTTACTATTGTGCCATGTCAATGACATTACAACATGATTTTGCTCCCCAGGCAAAGCAATATTAAAGCGCAGGTCCTAGCTACGCTTGCGTGGTATATCGCATACAGTGCATTCAGAAAGTATTCAGACACCTTGACATTTTCCACATTTAGTTACATTACAGCATTATTCTAAAATGGATGAAATTATAGATGAAACACGATACCCTATAATGACAAAGCAAAAACAAGTTTAGATTTTTTTGCAAATTTATTACAAATAACAAACTGAAATATTACATTTACATAAGTATTCAGACCCTTTACTCAGTACTTTGATGAAGCACCTTTGGCAGCGATTACAGCCTCGAGACTTCTTGGGTATGACACTACAAGCTTGGCACACCTGTATTTGGGGAGCTTCTCCCATTCTTCTCTGCAGATCTTCTCAAGCTCTGTCAGGTTGGATGGGGAGCATCGCTACACAGCTATTTTCAGGTCTCTCCAGAGATGTTCGATAAGGTTCAAGTCCGGGCTCAAGGACATTCAGAGACGTCCCGAAGCCACTCCTGCGTTGTCTTGGCTGTGTGTTTAGGGTCATTGTCCTGTTGGAAGGTGAACTTTCGCCCAGGTCCTGAGCACTCTGGAGCAGGTTTTCATCAAGGATCTCTCAGTACTTTGCTCCATTCATCTTTGCCTCGATCCTGACTAAAAATGAAAAACAATCTCCATAGCATGATTCTGCCACCACCATGCTTCACTGTCGGGATGGTGCCAGGTTTCCTCCAAATGTGACGCTTGGCATTCAGGACAAAGAGTTCAATCTTGGTTTCATCAGACCAGAGAATCTTGTTGTTCATGGTCTGAGAGTCTTTAGGTGCATTTTGGCAAATTCCAAGTGGGTTGTCATGTGCCTTTTACTGAGGAGTAGCTTCTGTATGGCCACTCTACCATAAAGGCCAGATTGATGGAGTGCTGCAGTGATGGTTGTTCTTCTTGAAGGTTCTCAGAGAGGAACTCAGGAGCTCTGTCAGAGTGACCATCGGGTTCTTGGTCACCTCCCTGACCAAGGCCCTTCTCCCCCGATTGATCAGTTTTGCCGGGCAGCCAGCTCTAGAAAGAGTCTTGGTGGTTCCAAACTGCTTCCATTTAACAGTGGAGGCCACTGTGTTCTTGGGAACCTTCAATGCTGCCGAAATGTTTTGGTACCCTTCCCCAGATCTGTGCCTCGACACAATCCTGTCTCTGAGCTCGAAGGACAATTCCTTCGACCTCATGCCTTGGTTTTTGATCTGACATGCACTGTCAACTGTGGGACCTTATATAGACAGGTGTGTGCCTTTCCAATTCAAATCAAATCAAAGTTTATTTGTCACGTGCGCCAAATACAAGTAGTAGTGTCCTTACAGTGAAATGCTTACTTACAAGCGCTAACCAACAGTGGAAATTTTAAGTAAAACATAGGTATTAGGTAAACAATATATAGGTAAAGATGATTTTTTTTTAAATGTAAAATGACAGTGAAAATAACAGTAGAGAGGCTATATACAGTTGGTACCGGCACAGAGTCAATGTGTGGAGGCACCAGTTTAGTCAGGCTAATTGAGGTAATATGTACATATAGCTATAGTTAAAGTGACTATGCATAGATGATAAACAGAGAGTAGCAGCGGCGTAAAAGAGGGGGTTGGTGGGTAGGGGGTGGCGGGTGGCGGGACACAATGCAAGTAGTCCAGGTAGCCATTGTATTACCTTATGGCTTTGGCATAAAAGCTGTTGAGAAGCTTTTGGTTCCTAGACTTGGCGTGCGGTAGCAGAGAAAACAGTCTGACTGGGGTGGCTGGGTTTTTTACCATTTTTAGGGCCACCGCCTGGTATAGAGGTCCTGGATGACGGGCAGCTTAGCTCCAGTGATATACTGCGCCGTACGAACTACCCTCTGTAGTGCCTTGCGGTTGGAGGCCGAGCAGTTGCCGTATCAGGCAGTGATGCAATGCTTTCCATGGTGCAGCTGTAGAACCTTGTGAGGATCATGCCAAATCTTTTCAGTCTCCTGAGGGACAATAGGTTTTGTCGTGCCCTCTTCATGACTGTCTTGGTGTGTTTGGACCATTCTAGTTTGTTGGTGATGTGGATACAAAGGAACTTGTAGCTCTAAACCTGCTCCGCTACAGCCCCATCAATGAGAATGGGAGTGTGCTCGGTCCTCCTCCTGTAGTCCACAATCATCTCCTTTGTCTTGATTACGTTGAGGGATAGGTTGTTATTCTTGCATCACCCGGCCAAGTCTCTGACCTCCTCCCTATAGACTGTTTCGTCGTTGTTGGTGATCAAGCCTACCACTGTTGCATCATCTGCAAACTTAATGATGGTGTTGGATTCGTGCCTGACCATGCAGTTGTGGGTGAACAAGGATTAGAAGAGGGGACTGAGCATGCACCCCTGAGGGGCTCGTTCAGCGTGGCAGATGTGTTGCTACCTACCCTCACCATCTGGGGGCGGCCCGTCAGGAAGTACAGGATCCAGTTGCAGAGGGAGGTGTTTAATCCCAGGATCCTTTGAGCTTTGAGGGCACTATGGTGTTGAATGCTGAGCTGTAGTCAATGAACAGCATTCTCACATAGGTGTTCCTTTTGTCCAGGTGGGAAAGGGCAGTGTGGAGTGCAATAGAAATTGCATAATCTCTGGATCTGTTTAATCTGTATGCAAATTGGAGTGAGTCTATGGTTTCTGGGATGATGGTGTTAATGTGAGCCATTACCAGCCTTTCAAATCACTTCATGGCTACGGACGTGAGTGCTACGGGTCTGTAGTCATTTAGACAGCTTACCTTAGTGTTCTTGGGCACAGGGACTATGGTGGTCTGCTTGAAACATGTTGGTATTACAGACTCAATCAGGGACATGTTGAAAATGTCAGTGAAGACACCTGCCAGTTGGTCAGCACATGCCCGTAGCACACGTCCTGGTAATCCGTCTGGCCCAGCGGCCTTGAGAATGTTGACCTGTTTAAAGGTCTTACTCACGTCGGCTACACAGAGCGTGATCACACAATCGTCCGGAACAGCTGATGCAAGTCTCTAAGCGAGCATAGAAGTGATTTAGCTCATCTGGTGGGCTCGTGTCACTGGGCAGCTTCCAGCTGTGCTTCACTTTGTAGTCTGTAATAGTTTGCAGGGGCTGCCACATCCGACGAGCGTCGGAGCCGGTGTAGTACGATTCAATCTTAGTCCTGTATTGGCGCTTTGCCTGTTTGATGCTTCATCGGAGGGCATAGCAGGATTTCTTATAAACTTCCGGGTTAGAGTCCCGCATCTT
This sequence comes from Oncorhynchus tshawytscha, assembly GCF_018296145.1. Classification (NCBI taxonomy): domain Eukaryota; kingdom Metazoa; phylum Chordata; class Actinopteri; order Salmoniformes; family Salmonidae; genus Oncorhynchus; species Oncorhynchus tshawytscha. Next base: position 22,874,398 of record NC_056456.1, on the reverse strand, counting down.
GAAGCGGCAGCTCTACCCTTTAGCTCAGTGCGAATGTTTTTTTGACTCCACTGGAGTGCCCTTCTTTGTCTACACCCATTCAGCATCATTCACACCCTCTTAAGCTTTAGCCCCACCCTGTCTCTTTAAGGGTTGATCCAAGCGTTCTGTACTAACAACAGCAGTCAAGCGATCCTGTACAGACCTTTATTATACACAGATTCAAAATAGCTATTGATAACAAATGTGTATTTTGTGGTTATGACCCAGAGACTCTTTATTTTGGGACTGTTCTTATGTCAGAAGATTTTGGAGTGAGTCAGAAGATTTGTCTTTCAAAAGAAACTACTATTAATGTTAATACAAAAGACTCTGATATTATGTTTTATTTTGATCCAAAATATATGGACCTTGATTTAACTTTCATTGTTAATTTGTTTATTTTTCATGGCAGATTCTTTATCCATAAAATGAAGTGGGCGGAGAACAAACCCCTCTTCACATTGTTTAAGATCATTTCAAAATAATATTTAAATTCTGTCAGTGTAAAAACAAAAAGCAATACGTACCATAAAACTTATGGACAAATTATGTCTTTTAGGTTTATGTACTCTTGTTTGTATATTTATGTTTTTGCATTTGTTTTGTTTATAATAATAATACAACATTTATATATTTTTTTTATAAAAATATATTTAAAACATTCAGTCAAGCACCCAAGCTAACTTCCTAGCTACTTCTAGACACAAATGAGAGAACAGCTCACTGAACATTACTCACCCTAGCAGAGCTGGTTAGGCTGTTATGTTATCCAGAGCATTGGTGACTTCAACTGTGCTGTCAGATTGTCCGTTCGTAAATTCAGAGCGTTTTCGCTCTCTGAGCATTCAGAGCGCACACTAGATGCTCTGGACGGTGCTAACTGGCTAACATTGGCTAGCTTGCTAGCTACTTCCAGACACATAATGAGAGAACACCCCACTCTGACCATTTTCCTTACCCTAGCAGAGCTGGTTAGGCTGTTTTTGTGTTATCCAGAGCGTTGATGATTGTAACTGTGCTGCTGGCAACAATTTAATTACCTTTTTTGCCAACATTTACTGACATTGGCCATATTCAAAGGGGTGTTGAGCGTTCGTAAATTCATCAGTTATTCTGCGCTCTGGCACACTCAGACGAAAGCCTTTTGTTAAGACATGCTAGCTAGGTAAACAATTAACCATAATCCCAACTCATGATGTTACTACCCTGCATTAATCTTCAGGTAGCTAACCAACCAGGTTACATGTTAGTTAGCTAACATAGTCAAGCAAATGTCTCTGAGATATGAATAATAAGATCATACACGTAATGTTAGCTAGCGAGCCAGCCAGCTAACAGTATCTTGCTAGCTAATAGTATAATTTCACTTGAAATGAAAAGACTTTATGTCAAAATTAGAAATATCTGAAAATGTAGTTAGCTAGACTATTTTACCCATGTTCTGAAATCGGAGTAGATAGCCAGAGCAAATTTACCAGCTAGCATGTCTATCAACAGTTGTTGTAGTAACACTATTGAAATGGATACTTGCATAGTGGAATCTTTCGTTAAAACTTCTTATGTATCAAATCCCGTTAGCGGGATCGATTTGACAACATCCGGAGAAATTGCAGAGCGTGAAATTTAAAAAAATATATTAGAAATATTGAATTTTCATACAATCACAAGTGCAATACACCAAATTAAAGCTTAACTTATTTTAATCCAGCCACCGTGTCAGATTCCAGGCTTTACGGCGAAAGCAAACCATGCGATTATCTGAGGAGAGCACCACATCAAACAAACACATAACAATCATATTTCAACCAGGCGCAACACAAAACTCAGAAATAACGATATAATTCATGCCTTACCTTTGAAGAGCTTCTTCTGTTGGCACTCCAATATGTCCCATAAACATCACAAATGGTCCTTTATTCGATTAATTCCGTCGTTATATCTTCAAAATGTCAATTTATTTGGCGCGTTTGATTCAGAAAAACACCGGTTCCAACTCGCCCAACATGACTACAAAATATCTAAGTTACCTGTAAACATTGTCCAAACATTTCAAACAACTTTCCTAATCCAACTTTAGGTATTTTAAAACGTAAATAATCAATAAAATGTAAGATGGGTGGCAGGGTAGCCTAGTGGTTAGAGTGTTGGACTAGTAACCGGAAGGTTGCAAGTTCAAACCCCCGAGCTGACAAGGTACAAATCTGTTGTTCTGTCCCTGAACAGGCAGTTAACCCACTGTTCCTAGGCTGTCATTGAAAATAAGAATTTGTTCTTAACTGACTTGCCTAGTTAAATAAAGGTAAAATAAAAAAATAAAATGGGATAAACTGCATTCAATAGCGGATAAAATGAAAGTGGAGCGAGCTTTAGGTCAAGTGCCCCAAACAAAACAGTCCACTTGGCTATACACCCAGAAAGGAAATGGCTACTTCTTCAATTCTCAAAAGAAAAACATCAACCAATTTCTAAAGACTTTTGACATCTAGTGGAAGCTATAGGAACTGCAAGCATATTTCTATTAAAACGGGCTTGTCATAGGAAACCAATGGAAAACAGATGGATTGTGCTTGGGGTTATGCCTGCCAAATAAGTTATATTATACTCACAGACATTATTCAAACTGTTTTAGGAACTTCAGAATGTTTTCTATCCAAATCTACTAATAATATGCATATTCTGGGCCTGAGTAGCAGGCAGTTTACTTTGGGCACGCTTTTCATCCGGTTGTGAAAATACCGCCCCCTATCCCAGAGAGGTTTTGTTAAGACATGTAGCTAGCTAGCTAGCTAAACAATGAACCATAATCCCAACTCATGACGTTACTATCCTGCATGAATCTGCAGGTAGCTAACCAACCAGGTTCAATGTTAGCTAGCTAGTCAAGCAAATGGCTAACTAGTCAAGCAAATGGCTCTGAGATACGAATAACCAGACCATACACGTAACGTTAGCTAGCGAGCAAGTAGGCTAGCTAACATTACCCTTTAACTTGAAATGAAACCACTTTCTGTCAAAATTAGAAATGAGTAATATCTTAAAATGGACACGTCTCTTGTCGGATGGTTGCCCTTAGTTTGAAGATGTAATCTGGAGACAGGTGTTTTCTCCATCTCATTATCTATCATACTCAAATTCCACTGATTTTCAAAACTCGGTCCTCCAAAAAGTAGAGAGCATACACGTATCGTTAGCTAGCTAACAGTAGACTTTAACCTGACTTTAGGTTTATGCATTTTTACATCACAATAAAAAATTTAAAAAAGCCGCATTAGACAGGATTACCTAGACATACTGACCAGCTCAAAGTTACAGAAGCATGCTATATGGCAGACCAATCCAAACTCATCTCTCAGCATATCCAGCCCAGTCATTATCTCAGCCAATCATGGCTAATGGGAAGGTTGCTGACTTTTTCTGTGGCTAAACCAACTAGGCTCATAATTTTAAAAATGTATTTGTATTTACAGATGGCATACAAGTTTGTTATTAAGGCACATGAAAGTTCACAAGTTCGAGAAGGCATTGTTGCCTCAAAAATGCATTTTGATTTAAAAAAAGTTTATGTTCAAAAAGCTCTCCTGTGATGTAATGACCCGCGACATACGCCTAGTTTCCTAAAACAGGTCACAAATAATTTTGGGGGGATAAGCCTAAATTAATTACGGGCACAATTGACCACCCACCTCCCTCCTGGCACTCATTCTTCTGGCGTTTCAGTTCATCCTCCCAAAGGCACATGTTCAAAGTGGATTGCCCTTGATAATGTCTCTCACCTAAGCTGCCACTGTCTCTTAACAGTCCATTATGTCTTTGTCCACTTTCCTACCAGTACACCAGCAGCATGAGAGAAGTGTGGACGTGATCTATCTCCATGCTCACTCCACGTGAACTCATGTCGCACTCCTGAGAGAAAATGAATGAGAGAAAATGCAGTTGATAGCTTCAACTGGATGCTGTGTACAGGTTGCTGGCTCGGACTCAGGTCTCACGGTAGAAGTGGTGAAGGACCATACTGAATGCCATTTTCGGCATTACTTCAACCAGTTAAAGGGGGTGAGGTTCACACTGTTCTCAGCTAAATTATCCTTTCCATGCATCTAGATAGCATCTGTGGTCACCTTTGCCATAACCTCAAGAGAGGACAGACCAGAACAACAGTTTAGTTTAGGGCATTTCTGATTCAGGAAATCCAGACTTATTATTTACTGTATGACAATTGACAAATTATTCACTGTATGACAAACTATTACTACTGCCAATATTCTTAATACAGATTTCTAAGACAAATGTTAAAGAGAAGAACATCACACGGTTGAAACCATTTTTTCCCAAAATTGTCTTATACTTATACCCTATTATCTTGGCGATCTCACTACAACATTACAGGATCAGGGAGTCAGAGAGCTAATCCTTAGGGAGAAATCCCAACCATCCAGCAGACCCAATCTGGTGAGATTTGTATAGAAGCAAGACAAAAACAAACAACACAACAGCAATACACTTCTTCATATAAAACTAGAGGTGGGGAAAACTTCAATCTATTTGGAGTAACTTTCAACCACTACCAACATATATATTTTTATTTTACAGGCAGGCATGTGAAGAAAATCAATTTACCAAAGGGCCGCAAGGGACTGGTAATTCCCCCTTTGGACACGAATCACATCGTGATTAATGCGTCCAGAAAACAACACTGCCTGTTAAATTTAAAAATATAAACATTTGAACCCTTGACTCAATCTTAACCAAATTGTATCCCATAAGGTTATTAAAGAAATAGTAGAATAGACTAGAGACATGTGTCCATCATTCAGGGGCAGCGCTCTCCCTCTCTCCTTCTCTTGTTCCGAATCACACATAGGATTGTTGAGAAATTATAAACTTCTTCCTAATTATCTAGTCTTTACATAGCCCATTTAAATCTCACCCAATGTCTCTAGTCTTTCTAGTAAGGGTGATCAGGCCTCACTAGGAAGCGTGTACAGAGGCCAGAGGTCATTCAACCCCATTAAATGAGTGTTTGTTTCCCTGTACCTCTGACATTATTTAAAGATATTTACACTACATTTCTTATTAAGGTGAGTTGTGTGTGGGTGCTGGCGTGTGGTAAAAACTGTAGTGTAAAAACAAACAAAATGGCCAGGCTTTACTTAATTTGGGAGCTCCATTAAACAGCTGTATTCGGGTATGAATATACTGTATAGTACAGTTTCAATAACTGCTCTTCTAAGGTACCTGCCTCAGGAAGACTTTCAAATGGAGAGATACAGAATCATTGATAAACATGTTAATGGACATTCCATTAGCCCTGGAAGAAAGAAAATAAACTTAATCAAGTTTACTGCATTTGTAATCATTGCCATTTTGGCCTTTTGCATTGATATACAGTTCTGTAAAACCTGTCCCTGGGACATAAACTAGTCAGAATATTAAACCTGTTGTTTAATTGGGCTGGTGAAATTGCAGAGCTTGAAATTCAAAATACAAAAATCGTAATATTAAACATTCAAGAAAATACGAGTGTCTTACGTTGTTTAAAAGCTTAACTTCTTGTTAACTTCTTATGGTATAGGGGACGCTTGCGTTCCACTTGGCCAAAAACCAGGGAAAATGCAGCGCGGCAAATTCAAATAAATTGATATAAAAATCAATCTTTCATTAAATCACACATGTAAGATACTCAATTAAAGCTACACTCGTGGTGAATCCAACCAACATGTCAGCTTTTTAAAAGGATTTTCGGTGAAAGCATAAGAAGCTATTATCTGATGATAGCACAACAGTAAACAAAGAGGGTAGCATATTTCAAGACTGCAGGCGCCACACAAAACGCAGAAATAAAATATAAAACATGCCTTATCTTTGATGAGCTTCTTTCGTTGGCACTCCAATATGTCCCATAAACATCACAATTGGTCCTTTTGTTCGATTAATTCCGTCCGTATATATCCAAAATGTAAATTTATTTGGCGCGTTTGATCCAGAAAAAAACAGCTTCCAAAATGCGCAACGTCACTACAAAATATTTCTAAAGTTGCATATAAACTTTGCCAAAATATTTCAAACTACTTTTGTAATACAACTGTAGGTATTTTTAAACGTTAATAATCGATCAAATTGAAGACGGGTCTATCTGTGTTCAATACAGGAAGACAACAAACCACAATTCAAGACCTTAAGTGGTAAGTTATTTTTCACAATAATTGCTACACCTCCACTTATGGATGTAAATGATGAGAAAAACATTTGACCAAACCCCCCTTGTTGTAATTTCAGTTGCTCCTTATCATCCAAATGAGTTTCTTGCAACAGGGCAATATCAATATTTTCTTTTTTTTTTAAAGACAGTACCTTCTTCCTTTTAATGGGGTTATGGCTCCCTCTAATGTTCCATGTACATACACACAGTCTGTTACCTGCCATTGCACCTTGACCATTCAATATCCAGACTGAATCCTACTGTAAAAGTGGGGTGGTACCTTTTTCTATGTGTTGAACTCTCCTCTATCTCACCGAGCATAAACAAACGATATGAACCCTGAACTCGAACTATACTAAACCCAAAAATTAAACATGTAAAGATCCAAAAGGGGGTTTTCCCACTAGCTAACATGCAGGGGATTTCAACTCTCCAATGTAGACTCTTAAGTCTGCATTGCCGCTCAATAGCCTCATCCTTTATATATATGGAAATGAAAAATCAATAGAAGAAAATTGAGGCTCGTCCACCTAAAACCAAGCCTGGGCACCAATATGGATTCACACATATCTCAGCCTGAGCTATAGTGGCAATTACTTTAGCAAGAAAAATAATAAAGATACGAATATTACTGAACCGGAGTACATGAGAACTCACACCACTGTTTCATGATCAGATTCAACTAAAAATAAAAAAAGTTGTCCAATGCTGCGGAGGTGCAGCTTAAAGTTATTTACCCGAGAGAGTCAATAAACGCAGCAGCCTCTTCAGGTGTGTAGAGTTTTTTAGGTGATCTGTTGACCATAATCTTCAATGTGGCCGGGTACAGCAGTGCGTAGTCCATCTTCATTCTCTTGAGTCGAGCCTTCACCTCATCAAACGCTTTGCGTCTTCGTACAACCGCTGTGGAATAATCATTGAAGAATGAGACCTTTGGACCTTTACGAAGTTTCTAGCCGCATCCATGACGCGCTGCTTGTCTGTGAAGTTGTGGAACTTTATAACCACTGGCCGTGGGCGCTGGTTGGGACCGGGTATCGGTGCTTGAGAGCGATGGGCTCTGTCCAACTTCACACGACCAGCCTTAGTGTCCATTTGTAGGTAGCCAGGGATCCATTCCTCAAAGAATTTTACTGAACGTGTCCCTTCAGAATATTCCGGGAGTCCCACAACACGAATATTGCATCTGCGTCCTCGATTATCCAAGTCGTCAATGTGCTCCGCCATTTTGCACACCTGTTTCTCAAGTGCTTTTATCTTAGTGTCCATAGATTTAGTTGAAGTTTCCACTGTAGGAATTCTTCCTCCCGCCTCATCAACATGTTTCACAACCCTCTGTAGTTCAGCTGAATGGCTTGCTATTGCTTCCAAGACCGTTCTTATCTTAACATCGATCACTTCAGTAATGTTATCAGTCATCTTTTGAATCACCAGGTCCATTGTGCCTGGATCCGCAATGGTGTTAGCTTCGCTAACGTTAGCTAGCTCCTCCTGCACATCTACAGGGATGGTGGTTTTGGTCGAGTTCTTAGTAGTTCTGTTGGGCATGTTGTCAGAGATTTTTGAGAAATAGCCGTCAAGACTCATTGTAGGATAACTTATTTAGCCAATTCTACCACTTTTTCAAGCTAGGAGATGAATGTAAAAATATAAATTTACGAATGCCACGGGAGCCACAGCTTTGCCTACTCTTGCATTCTCTCAATTATCTTCATGAGGTAGTCACCTAGAATGCATTTCAATTAACAGGTGTGCCTTCTTAAATGTATATTTGTGGAATTTATTTCCTTCTTAATGCGTTTGAGCCAATCAGTTGTGTTGTGACAAGGTTGGGGGGGAGTATACAGAATATATAGCCCTATTTGGTAAAAGACCAAGTCCATATTATGGAAAGAACAGCTCAAATAAGCAAAGAGAAATGACAGTCCATCATTACTTTAAGACATGAAAGTCAGTCAATACGGAACATTTGAAGAACTTTGCAAGTTTCTTCAAGTGCAGTCGCAACAACCATCAAGCACTATGATGAAACTGGCTCTCATCAGGAACGCGATAGGAATGGAAGACCTAGAGTTACCTCTGCTGCAGAGGATAAGTTCCTTATAGTTACCAGCTTCAGAAATTGCAGCCCAAATAAATGCTTCACATAGTTCAAGTAACAGACACATCTCAACATCAACTGTTCTGAGGAGACTGTGTGAATCAGGCCTTCATGGTCGAATTACTGCAAATAAACTACTACTAAGGGACACCAATAATAAGAAGAGACTTGCTTGGGCCAAGAAACATGAGCAATGGACATTAGACCAGTGGAAATTTGTCCTTTGGTCTGTGGTCCAAATTTGAGATTTTTGGTTCCAACTGTCGTGTTTTTGTTGGTAGCCCTTTGATTAGCTGTTCAGGAGTCTTATGGCTTGGGGATAGATGCTGTTTAGAAGCCCCTTGGACCTAGACTTGGCGCTCCGGTACCACTTGCCGTGCGGTTGCAGAGAGAACAGTCTATGACTAGGGTGACTGGAGTCTTTTAGGGCCATCCTCTGACACCACCTGGTATAGAGGTCCTGGATGGCAGGAAGCTTGGCCCAGGTGATGTACTGGGCCGTACGCACAACCCTCTGTAGTGCCTTGCGGTCGGAGGCCGAGTAGTTCCCATACCAGGCATTGATGTAACCAGTCAGGATGTTCTTGATGGTACAGCTGTAAAAACTTTTGAGGGTCTGAGGACGCCAAATCCTTTCAGTCTCCTGAGGAGGAATGGGTTTTGTCATGCCCTCTTCTCGACATTCTTGGTGTGCTTGGACCATGTTAGTTTGTTGGTGATGTGGACGCCAAGGAACTTGAAGCTCTCAACCTGCTCCACTACAGCCACTACAACTTGAAGCTCTCAACCTGCTCCACTCCACTAATTGAAACGCATTCCAGGTGACTATCTCATGAAGCTAGTTGAATGAATGCTAAGAGTGTGCAAAGCTGTCATCAAGGCAAAGGGTGGCTACTTTGAAGAATCTGAAATATAAAATATATTTTGATTTGTTTAACATTTTGGTTACTACATAATTCCATGTGTTATTTCATAGTTTTAATATCTTCACTATTAATCTACAATGTAGAAAATAATACAAATAAAGAAAAAGCCTTGAATAAGTAGGTGTGTCCAAACTTTTGACTGGTACTGTGTATATGGGTCATTGTCCATTTGGACGACCCATTTGCGACCAAGCTTTAACTTCCTGACTGATGTCTTGAGATATTGCTTCAATATATCCACATAATTTTCCTGCCTCATGATGCCGTCTATTTTGTGAAGTGCACCAGTCCCTCCTGCAGCAAAGCACCCCCACAACATGATGCTGCCACCCCCGTGCTTCACGGTTGGGTTGGTGTTCTTCGACTTGCAAGCCTCCCCCTTTTTCCTCCAAACATAACGATGGTCATTATGGCCAAACAGTTCTATTGTTGTTTCATCAGACCAGAGGACATTTTTCCAAAAAGTACGATCTTTTTCCGCATGTGCAGTTGCAAACCATAGTCTGTCTTTTTTATGCCAGTTTTGGAGCAGTGGCTTCTTCCTTGCTGAGTGGCCTTTCAGGTTATGTCGATATAGGACTCCTTATACTGTGGATATCGATACTTTTGTACCTTTTTCCTCCAGCATCTTCACAAGGTCCTTTGCTGTTGTTCTGGGATTGATTTGCACTTTAAGCACCAAAGTACATTCATCTTTAGGAGACAGAACACGTCTCCTTCCTGAGCGGTATGACGGCTGCGTGGTCACATGGTGTTAATACTTGTGTACCATTGTTTGTACAGATGAACGTGGTACCTTCAGGCGTTTGGAAATTGAACCAGACTTGTGGAGGTCAACAATTTTTTTCTGAGGTCTTGGCTGATTTCTTTTGAGCTTCCCATGATGTCAAGCAAAGAGGCACTGAGTTTGAAGGTAGGCCTTGAAATACATACACAGGTACACCTCCAATTCACTCAAATGATGTCAATTAGCCGACCAGACGCTTCTAGAGCCATTACATAATTTTCTGGAATTTTCCAAGCTGTTTAAAGGCACAGTCAACTTAGTGTATGTAAACTTCTGACCCACTGGAACTGTGATACAGTGAATTTTAAGTGAAATGATCTGTCTATAAACAAAGTAGATGTCCTAACCGACTTGCCAAAACTATGGTTTGTTAACAAGAGATTTGTGGAGTGATTGAAAAACAAGTTTTAATGACTCCAACCTAAGTGTATGTAAGCTTCCGACTTCAACTGTATATTGAAGCAACATCTCAATATATCAGTCAGGAAGTTAAAGCTTGGTCGCAAATGGTTCTTCCAAATGAACAGTGACCCCAAACATACTTCCAAAGTTGTGGCAAAATGGATTATGGACAACAATGTCAAGGTTTTGGAGTGGCCATCACAAAGCTCTGACCTCAGTCCTATAGAAAATGTGTAGGCAGAACTGGAAAAGCGTGTGCTAGCAAGGAGGCTTACAAACCTGACTCAGTTACACCAGCTCTGTCAGCAGGAATGAGCCAAAATTCACCCAACTTATTGTGGGAAGCTTGTGGAAGGCTACGCCAAACGTTTGACCGATGTTAACAATTTAAAGGCAATGCTACCAAATGCTAATTGAGTGTATGTAAACTTCTGACCTACTGGGAATGTGATGAAAGAAATCAAATCTGAAATAAATCATTCTCTCTACTATTATTCTGACATTTCACATTCTTAAAATAAAGTGGTGATCCTAACTGACCTAAAACAAGGAATTTTTACTAGGATTAAATGTCATGAATTGTGAAAAACTGAGTTTAAATGTATTTGGCTAAGGTGTATGTAAACGTCCGACTACAACTGTATATATGGGGGATTGAAAATTATGCAGACAATTACATTAATGGAAGTTACAATCTATTTGCAATATTAAAGCTGATCTACCCCCTAAATACATATATATATTTTTAAGTGGTTTGCTTTCCACAATAAGCTTTGCTTGGTAAGAGCAGAGAATCGCTTCCTGGATCAAGAACCTCGCTGTCTAATATTTGTTCTGTGTGTGCAGCAAACTGTGAATAGAATTTGTTTGTTACTTGTATAACTTTATGTGCTGGGATGTCTGTCCTGTAAATACTTTAGGTCAGAGACTATAAAATATTCACAGTGCGCTTGGTATCTTTTAGCTAGCATTCTCTATGGGATTTTACATGTGCTTGTTTGCATTGCTAACCTTTGGATTACAAAGGCTCAGTGGTGATTGAAAAGCGCTCCTTGTGTTCAGTGCTGGTATTACTTAATATCCCGGTGTGGCACAAGGTCGGTATGAAAGTATGACAATCTGGATCCCGCCCAAGCTGATTCCTAGCCACTCACTGGATATAATACTATATACTATATACTATCATGCTCAGATGCAGAAGATCCACTTCTCGCCCAGTCCGCAGGAAGCGTAGAGCCACTCGGAGCATGAGGCACAAGAGGAGAGTTGGCAGGAGGAGACTTTAGGTCCCTCACTAGCCATCAGCTAGACCTGTTAGTTCAATCCTTTGGGCTGCACAGCTCAATGGGCAAAGGTCTTCTAAATAAAAATGTGGGCTTTTAACTAACTTTGAGGAAGTTCTCTCAGTATTATTAGATGGTTATTTGTTTATTTTCCAGTTGTTTGTGTTTGGAATGGCACTGTTAGTACAGGAGATCATGCTATCATAAAGCATTTGATGTATGCGTTTGTAGGCCAATTTTAAATCTGTGCTCATTGACTGGACATTCCAAATTACCATGGCAATTATGCATCACAGTAGTAATGTTCCTTAGTAGCTCAGTTGGTAGAGCATGGCACTTGTAATGCCAGGATCATGTGCTCGATTCCTGGGATTTCACCTGCGTAAAATGTATGCACGCATGACTGTAAGGTGCTTTGGATAAAAGCATCCTGTAAATGGCATTTATTATTATTATTTGTATTATTATTATATTAGTTAATAATATGAATTAATTAAACAATCCATGGTACAGTACCAATTGCTCTGCTGCACTTAGTCCAACTCTATACATAGGTGAGTTAAAATCTGCCATGTGCTTTGACTGTCAATAACTGGAATCTAGAGAATTTATTACGGTATAACTGTATAATACTAAAATATGAACTAATGTGAATCAACACTTATGACCATATATCTACTTCTACTTGATGGTACAGTTATTGAATGGCGCTGTCAACTATCCAAAAGGATTAGATATATTTGGGAAACATTCAATTATTATGCACACCCTCATTCCCTACAAACATAAGAATCATAGACAAACAACCTTGTTACCCAATCACTTAGGATGCCTATCTGTTGAAAAGGAAGGGACACATTTCAAGTAAACATTGTGTCCCCCACGCTATGCTAAGTGAAACCCAGGTTGAACCACCCATATATCAGGTAGATGTATTATTCAGCTCAATATAGGCCATGTATAGCTCCAAAAGTGTTGGGACAGTGACACATGTTTTGTTCTTTTGGCTCTGATTCCAGAACTTTGGATTTGAAATGATACAATGACTATAAGGGTTCAAGTGCAGACTGGGTGAACAGTTTAGAAATTGCAGCACTTTCTGTACATAGTCCCTCCTTTAAGGGGACCAAAATTATTGGGACAAATTCACTTGTATGTGTATTAAAGTAGTGAAAAATGTCAAATGTGGTCCCATATTCCTAGCACACAATGCTTACAAGCTTGTGACTGCAGTTTGTTTTGATTGTGTTTCAGATTATTTTGTGCCCAATATAAATTAATGGTAAATAATACATTGTGTCATTTTGGAGTCACTTTTATTGTGAAAAAGAATAGGATATGTTTCTAAACCCTTCTACATTCATGTGGATGCAACCATGATTACGGATAATCCTGAATGAATCCTGAATAAAGAGACCATATTATAATTGCAATATTATTACAGTGTAGATCATCAATTTTTGTCAGCACATGTGTTTGTATTTCTATTTAGTTAAGTGTGAGCTAATGTCATTTTGGAAATTAAAAGTAAACAAATATACTCAATTTCATGAATACTAAGACCAAGGAAAAAGGGATATCCTTGCTTTGACTTGGCTCAATTGAATTCTGGAGGTATTACTGCTTGGTTATATCAGTGTAATGGTGCAGGACTGCCCTCATGAGGTAGGTGATAGAATTTAAAATATTTTTCACTTTAAATGTAGCCTAATCAATGGAAGTTGGTAAAATGAACACGAGAGGGCGACATTTGCCTTCTGTTCAGCCAATCAGGATAGTGGCACCCAAAAATCCACGTATTTACAATGTATTACTATAAATATAGTCGTAACTGTTGTTATGGCATCTCTTCATTTGGCTTTGCAATAATATTAAATTACATAGGTGGTTCAGAAGCAGGGAAGTAGGTTCCAACCTGCCGTTTTTATAATCCCTGTGCTCAGAATTTGAGCACAGGGATTATAGACTGAAGTTAACGTCAGTTGCAGTGGGGCTGACATTCAAAAAATAAACTAAGTGTCTTATGTCTTGAGGCAACAAGTACAAACATTTTGGCGTGAAATGCTGTATAATAGAGTATTATTAGTATTACTCAGAGAAGATGTGAACCTGTCCTCAGCTGACAATACACTCTTAGAAAAAAGGGTTCCAAAAGGGTTCTTTGGCTGTCCCTATAGGTGAACCCTTTTTGGATCCAAGTAGAACTCTTTTTGCTTTTAGGTACAACCCTTTTGGGTCGCATGTAGAACCTCTTCCACAAGAGGGTTCTACGTGGACCCCAAAAGGGTTCTACTTGGAAAGAAAAAGGGTTCATCAAAGGGTTTTCCTATGGGGACAGCAGAAGAACCGTTTTAGGTTCTAGATGGCACTTGTTTTTCTAAGAGTGTATGATATCAATCTAAAGAGCCACACATATTTTGGTTTCCTCATTTTGAAATCAAATATGTGAGAAAAATAGAGAACAACACCCATGTGCTAAGGGTCAGACCGCTTTTCTCATACTAGATCCATTTCTGGGCCAGACCTTTGTTGGATACTGTAATGCGAACACTTCATGTTAAATGAAAAAGAAAAGCAATGATTTATTTCTATATCATTTTATTGTCATAAAACACAGAGCTCTTTTAACACTTTGTCTCGGTGATTTTACAAAACAATATTTGCTTTGATGCAGTTTAAAGTATCCAAATTAAGAGTAAAACTAAATTTGTTGCTGTCCAAGAATGAAAATGCATTGCCCTTACAAGTATACTTTTAAAAATATTTTGCCCAGAACTTCCAAGTGTATCTAGTACAGTTTTCGGACAATATTTCCATACAACTTTAGCATTATTATTTAAACAAAATGTATAAAACATTGAAAAGCCATGTTTAGTGCCTGATTTAGTTAAGAGCACTTTGAGAAGCATAATAAGCTTTCAAACTATTAAATAGAAAAAACTATCCGTTTTTAAATGTACATCATTTTATTGTAAAAAGTATAGAAAACCATAGAAAAAAAATAATGGTGTTTCTTATAAAAAGCAACAAAAAAGGAAAAACCCTGACCTGATGTGAAAGTATCAAAATGATGCAGTAGGCATAAGTGATAAATGGGCTTTAACATGTACAGTATGTAAAGACATATTGGGTCCTGCCCTTGTTCAGTGTTTTAATTCAAAAGCCAAAATAGCAACCATCAGCAGTCACCAACACTCATAAATAGAAGAGCAAGCAAGAAATGCTTTTCTTCTCCTTAATTAAATACTGTACTACCATAATTTAGAATAGAATGATAATATGTACAAGCATTTACATGTCATGCGCCATGATACAAAAATAGAACGTTGAAAGTCCAACTTTCTCTGTTTTACATGTGCCTCTTCATGTGCAGCGCAAGGTGATCGGAGCGCGAGAATGCCCTCTCGCACAAGTGGCACTGGAAAGGCCTGTGACCGGTGTGCTTTCTATAATGACGCGTCAGCTCGTCAGACCTCGCGAATTTCCACCCGCAGCCTTCCCAATTGCAATGGTATGGCTTCTCGCCTATGGATAACAAAGAAAATACAGTTAGGCTACATGTTGTGGGAAATCATTAGAAAAACGGGGCTAACATTTTTTTTTACATCATAGCAGATATCAATGAAAAAAATATAGAATGAAAAATATAATTACCTGTGTGTGTTCGCATGTGAGCCTTTAGATGGGAACTCTTGGTGTAAGTCTTCCCACATCCAGGGAATTCACAGCTGTGCGTCGCGGTGCGTTTTCTCGCCCAAGACCTCCGGCCCCGTTTGGGTTTGCTATCTTCCGGTGCGTAGAACTCCAAAAGTGGCGATGATGGTGGTGTCAATATCACCCCCGGCATGGACGGATGGTGCACCCGCATGGGCTCTCTAAACATCCCGTACTGTTGCTCACCTTGGTGATGGGCGTACTGTGGTGGATATGGGGCATACTGTTGCGGGTGTGCCATGTGAGAATGCTGGCGATGAGAGCTAATCTCTGCCAAGTGACAGTCTTTGCGCCCCATCCCGTCTCGGGACACACTCTGTTGCATGTCGTGAGATGCAAACCCCTGAGCAGTATGTTGATGGTGCGCGAACGCTGTGTGCATGGAACGCATGTGTTTCTGTTCATACGTGTGTCCCATGAAGTCACCTGCCATCATGCACGACTGCTCAATGGTTTCAGTCTTTATTTTATATCCCATGGGATGAGAGTTAGTCAGTTCAAAGTGCACTGCAGTGGCAGTGGCTGTGTTCAAGGCACGCAGTTCAGTATACTCCGGCCTGTCCGTGGCAGGCTGTTTCAGGCTGTAGTCTAGCAGTGAGTCGCTATGAAAGTTCATCTCGGGGGTCAGCAGCTCGGCTACCAGACTGTGTCCAGGACTTGTGTTGAAATTGCTGCTGCCGTATGCGTTGGGTGTAAATTGAGAGCCCTCACTGTCATGCCCTGTGCTGCAGCTTTCCGGGGACTCAGGCAGTGAGTAGGAGTAAGCCTGCTGAGAAGATAAGTTGTTATTGGTTCCACTTTCAGATCCAATGGTGTTGGATAAAATGAACTCTAAATCCAAGAATTTCCCCAGGTCGTCTTCATCTCTGGTCACCGCAGGTGATTCAACGATACTGAACTCCACTTCGATCTGGGATTTCAAATCGTCACCTGTTGCGCTGGTATGGCAACCATCAACTTTCCAGTCCTATAATGCAAATAAAACGAAATTGGCATTCAAATATTGTTTCAGTCAAGAACCTCTTTCCGAAACAGTTGTATATTTTTTATGTGTGTAATAGGCTATACATATCGTCCAAATTACATAAAAAATGTTCAGCAAATTTCAGCTGAAGAAATTACATAGAACAACGTACACTTACATGGAATATTGCAGACTGCTTCTCCTCGATAGTCGGACTGCTGGAAAACATAGTAATCGACTGCAGCATCGCATCAGCAAGAGCCATTGCAAAATGTTATTATATTCAACCTTTTACTCCTGTCCAAATGCAGTAAACCAAACGAAACAGTCCGATTTACCCCCAAAACATCTA
This sequence comes from Oncorhynchus tshawytscha, assembly GCF_018296145.1. Lineage (NCBI taxonomy): Eukaryota > Metazoa > Chordata > Actinopteri > Salmoniformes > Salmonidae > Oncorhynchus > Oncorhynchus tshawytscha. Next base: position 22,857,649 of record NC_056456.1, on the reverse strand, counting down.
ACGATACGATGGGTTGCGATCCAAGTCAAACGATGTAAGTCCTGATGGCTAGGGCCAGCTTGTTATAGCCAGTACTGGGAGGACTTTGCGGGGGTGTCTCACCTGTCGACCAATAGGGTGAAGTGTTGAGGTAGGCTAACTACTACTTTACATGTCCTGTATTGTCACCAAATACCAGTGTCTGAATTAGCGAAATGCATTTTTAAAGTCTTACAAAATATCAAAATACAATTTAGTAAAAGCCATGGGATGTTGGGCTTAATGAAATAGAAGAAAGGTTGCATGGGGGCATATAACACATAAAGCTGTCATGATATTACATTTTTACAAAGCCAAGTTTATTTTGTCATTATGATTTGTGAAGTACAACTTGTACAATTGCAACAATTGCAAATCTACACTCATATTTCAATTAAATGATTAGTCAATAATAATAATCATGTAATAACCATGTATTAATATGATTCTAGTAGAATATTATTGACACCGTATTATTGACACCATATGATATATTATAAGGAGATGTGTCCTACGTGTATATGTATTGATATTCGTTTGAATCCTTGTTCCTTTTGCTTTCCCACTCAAAACCAAGTATCTTTGAGACCTTGCCAAAACAAACCCAACCGCTCCTCATAAGATTCCATCATGTATAACCGAAGGGGGCGACACTCACCCTGTGCGAACCTGCTATGCAATTAGTTAAATAATCTGATAATTTATCTGATACAATTGATCTGAAATCATGTTTCTAACGTTTCTAAACTTCAATATGACAGTATGGTCTTCTAAATTAGACCACTCAAAAATACATATGTCAAGTGTTTAAAAAGGGGCAATCCTAGGCCTAACTGAGTTAAGTGGAACAACTGTTGAATGCATTCTTTTGAAAGTTAAATATCCAGCTAATTCTCGAGTTTCGTTTCACCCCTCTGTGCCATTTTCTTGCAAAGATTTGACAATCTATGGCTAGGCCTAATACCATTCATTTGTCTCAACGTGATCCACTAGTTGTTTAACATTTAAACAATTAGAAATGTGTGAACTTGTGCCATTAACATGGCCATCGAAACAATGTGTTAATCCTGACGGTAGACAAAGCTGTTAGTGTACACGTGTGTTAATGACCTTTACATAAACAAGCCCATTCGTTGGCTTGATTATTATGCACATCAAGGTGCTTGGCGCGTAGAGCATTACAGGTGGTTGAAACATCTGCTGCGAGGCTTGCCACCCTGATGACAAGGTTGAATTGTATAAATATGTAGGTGTTTGTATAAATAGAAGAACGTTTTTTAAAAGTTTTTTAAAAACCTGTAAATATACAGTTTAAAGAGAAATTCAACAAATAGTGTCTTATGTTCAACATGATGTGACCAGCTGCATAAAAATATGTGAAACTTTTGTTGAACAGCTAAAGTTGTGCTTCAAGTGCCATGCACCACCACGCTATCTATATACATATATATATTAAATAGACTACAGTAAACATACAATAATGAGTTTCTAATTGAAATAAAACATTATGAGTAAGAGATATGTGTGAATCATCTTTAAACCAGAGACTCCTAACCTATCTAGAGCTCATGTGCGGAGTGGACTGCCCAATTCCTCCTATGTGTGACCATGCCTTTATACCCCGTTATTTTTAAACGTCCTACGCAAATCAGACTCCGGAGTAACCGTTGTGTCTGGAGCCAAGTGGAAATGGAGTTAATTTCCTGAGGAAAAACTGGACTTTTCCCCTTCACTTTCACTCTCCCTGCGCGCCTATTACACATGCGCTCGCACGTGCTTTATTTTTTTACGGTGTCATACAGACTCAACCAGGCAATTTCATGTCCAGCAGATAGCCGTTTTTATGTTTTGGCTCAATGTCAACCAAAACGAAACCAATTGTTGACGATGTTCATGATTTAACTTCTACCAGCCTATTCTAAAGTGTATATTTCTAGATTTAAAGGAACAAAAATAGAAAGCTAATTCCTATCTTGTATTATCAAATACAATATCAGCCCAAGACATCTAGGACAAATAGAAATTAAGATAAGAATGGCTGGTAGGGTCACGTTTCTCCTTTTGTATTTCTCCCTGTTCAAAGAGAGTAAGTATCCTTCTGTTTTCTAAACAATTATGAAGATTTCCGTTTAGCAGACAGTGCCATGGCCTACCTTCGTGGATATATTTAATTTTACTCACAAGGAAATCTACGATGGGATTTAATTTGTTATTTTGCAAGCAGCTCAATACAAACATCGTCTTGTTCTCTATGGACTGTAATTATTCAATAACCTAAACCATATCTCACAATGACGTATTATTGTGATGATACGTTTTAGCTTGCAAAATAACATAACAGAGGTTGTGGAAAAGTATGATTTATTTCCACACAGCTGTGGTCCCAGTGGCATAGCGCAGTTTCGCGGGGGTCTGCCAGATTTAGAACACACAAACAATATGTATAAAGCAAACATTATCCACTAGGTCTAGCATGGCAAATACTTCGATGTTTAAGCATATGTTGTAGAACAGTAATGACAATATTTTTTCAGAATTTTGACCAAAAACATCTTATGGAGGTTAGCCGTCAGTAATAGAATTGACACGCCACTGACGGTGTTGACAAACAGATACTCTAGACAAACATTTTTGCTTCTAAAAACAAAAAGTTAAACGCAAACATTTGTAAAATATGGACAACCATTCAATCAGATCTTTCAGCACTCTGTAGTTGACGTTTTATTGAGTTTACAAAAACGCCAGTGAGTGGTCCACACTCATGATATGGTCATACATGTACAGTAGACATGTTGTTTACACAAATGGGTTTATGTCCAAAGATAAATGTTTTTTTGCAGACTAGACTGCATTCACACCACACACTGGCGTTTTTGCATTCATGATGCATTTATTTTGACCAGATTTGGAAAATTGAATGGATGTAATGTTTCTACTAATGAGTATATATGAAAAGGTTCTTTAATCATGCAGGATCTGTTGCTGATAAATGTGTTTTACAAATGAGAATTAAAGAAAGGCATCGTAGCATTAATTCAATTCAAATGGCAAGGAACAGTGCATTCGGAAAGAATTCAGACCGCTTGTCTTTTTCCACATTTTGTTACTTACAGCCTTATTCTAAAGTTGATCGAATAAATGTTTTTCCTCATCAATCTACACACAATACCCCATTATGACAAAGCAAAAACTGTTGTTTTAAAAATAAAATGTAAATGTATTAAAAATTTAAAATCAGAAATAACTTATTTACATAAGTATTCAGACCCAATGTTATGACACTCGAAATTGAGCTCACGTGCATCCTGTTTCCTATGATCATTCTTGAGATCTTTCTACAACTTGATTGGAGTCCACCTGTGGTAAATTCAATTGATTGGAGATGATTTGGAAAGCCACACACCTGTCTACAGTATATATAAGGTCCCACAGTTGACAGTGCATGGGGAGCAAAAATCAAGCCATGAGGTTGAAGGAATTGTCCGTAGAGCTCAGAAACAGGATTGTGTCGAGGCACAAACATTTTTTCCAGCATTGAAAGTCCCCAAGAATACAATGGCCCCCATCATTCTTAAATGGAAGAAGTTTGGAACCACCAAGACTCTTGCTGGAGACTCAACTGAGCAATTGGAGGATAAGGGCCTTGGTCAGGGAGGTGACCAAGAACCCAATGGTCACTCTGACAGAGCTCCAGAGTTCCTCTGTGTCGATGGGACAGCTTTCCAGAAGGACAACCATCTCTGCAGCCCTCCACCAATCAAGCCTTTATGGTAGAGTGGCCAGACGGAAGCCACTCATCCGTAGAAGGCACATGACAGCCCTCTTGGAGTTTGCCAAAAGGCACCTAAAGGACACTCAGACCATGTGAAACAAGATTCTCTGGTCTGATGAAACCAAGATTGAACTGTTTGTCCTGAATGCCAAGCGTCACGTCTGGAGGAAACCTGGCACCATCCCGACAGTGAAGCATGGTGGTGGCAGAATTATTCACAGCAGAAATACTGTGGGGATTGTTTTTCATTTTTAGTCAGGATCGAGGCAAAGATGAACGGAGCAAAGTACTGAGAGATCCTTGATGAAAACCTGCTCCAGAGCGCTCAGGACCTCAGACTGGGGCAAAGGTTCACCTTCCAACAGAACAACAATCCTAAGCACACAGCCAAGACAATGCAGGAGTGGCTTCGGGACAAGTCTCTGAATGTCCTTGAGTGGCCCAGCCAGAGCCCAGACTTGAACCCGATCTCTGGAGAGAGCTGAAAATAGCTGTTCAGTGACGCTCCCCATCAAACCTGACAGAGTTTGAGAGAATCTGCAGAGAAGAATGGGAAGAAACTCCCCAAATACAGGTGTTCCAAGCTTGTAGCGTCCTACCCAAGAAGTCTCGAGGCTGTAATCAGTACCAAAGGTCCTTCAGAAAGTATTGAGTAAAGGGTTTGAATGCTTATGTAAATGTAATATTTCAATTTTTATTTTTTTATACATTTGCATGCATTTCTAAAAACCTGTTTTTGGTTTGTCATTATGGGGTATTTTGTGTAGATTTTAAAAAATATTTTAGAATAAGGCTGTAACGTAACAAAATGTGGAAAAAGTCAAGGGGTCTGAATACTTTCTGAATGCACTGTAGATCTGTTTCACACCCAAAGACAACTGTCAAGATTACACATTGTGGCTTTATCGAATATTTTTTGGTTTAGTCACATACATTCTGCAGAATCGACTCCACGTCTTCTCTGATTGGTGATGACCACCTTTTCTTTTTGAATCACTCAACATTCTGCCCTGTAATTGGTTCACCCTCTCTACCACATGACTGTCAGTCATCACAAACTAAGACAGATGGACCGTGTCTGTTCAAAATCGAATCAAATATCACGCTGTCTCAGCAATATGGAGGTTGATTCCCGTACAGCAGTAGTTAAGGTTACTGTACAATCCTTGGCAGCCATATCACTCTTTTTACCCCATCCATGGACCATGGAGAGACACGTCTCTCTTTGGACAAAAGTGTGTTCATGTGACCAAGTAAATATTTGTGCCCACCATCACTGCCCGCTTTCCTGTTCCATATTCTCTTTGCCTGCTGACCACGTTATCTGTCTGAACAAGCCTAGAAGGCTTCTCTTCTCTGTCTCCTGAAGGAGACTTGACAATAACAAAGGCCAGAGGAGAAAAGACTTGAGACGAGATCTCAATCACCACATGACTGGTTAAATGTCCCAACCAGGAGCCAACAGACCTGTCTGCTAGATTGAGAGAAACAGACACAGGTTACTAGTGTGTGTTCGTGGGTTATTGTGTGTGTGTGGGAGGGGGGACAAAGTACAGCAGCCTGGCTAGATACCCCATACCACAACAGTCTCAGGACAGAGCACACCATTAGAGATTTTTACTGATTGTTGTCCTGTTTCGCTTCGGAAACCTTTAAAAATATATTTTAATTTGAACATATTTAAAATGTTGTTGGTCCTTTCATCATGGTGTGTTGTGTGGGTCATTAGACCATCCTACATCCTTCTTCTCTCTCTTTGATGCATGATAATAATAACCTAGAAGTGGTTGGGACATGCTGTAGTCTGTATTTCTTCTTCTTCCCCCTCTTTTCCCACTGTTCTGTTTGTCTTTCCCACTGTTCTGTTTGTCTTCCTGTAGTTTCACTCAGGCACTTTGACAAATCAATTACAATCTAATCTGGTGACTCCAGTCACTAGTAATTATCCTCCATCACAGAAGCAGAGGGAAAACCCACACTATCTAATATAAATACGCTGCTTTGCATGACATGAAAAAGCCACACAGAAGCGCTACCTTTTCTGATATATCAAAGGAGGTGAGGCCATTGGTCAAGGAGAGAGGAAGTAGGAACAAATACAGAATCTTGGAATAATCATGGGAAAAGAAAAGTAATAACACTGGCTGGGAAGTGGCCGGTTGGCTGACTTGGTAATCAGTAATTCAGCTCTTCCTGAGTGCACACGCCTGCTTTGTTAAATAGTCTGTTGTCTGGACTGTACTGGAACCTGCTGGCTTTCTGTCAACATCTAGTACATTTAAAAAATGTGTTTATCAAACCCCTAACTATCTATACTGAACAAAAATATAAACGCAACATGCAATAATTTCAAAGGTTTTACTGAGTTACAGTTCATATAAGGAAATCCGTCAATTGAAATAAATTCATTAGGCCCTAATCTATGTATTTCACATGACTGGGCAGGGGTGCAGCCATGGGTGGGTCTTGGAGGGCTTGGGACCACCCACTTGGCAGCCAGGCCCACCCACTGGGGAGCCAAGCCCAGCCAATCAAAATGGCTTTATTACAGACAGAAATACTCCTCAGCACCCCCATCAGATGATCCTGCAGGTGAAGAAGCCAGATGTGGATGTCCAGGGCTGTCGTGGTTATACGTGGTCTGCGGTTGTGAAGCTGGTTGGACGTACTGCCAAATTCTCTAAAACAACATTGGAGGCAGTTTATGGTAGATAAATTAACATTCAATTCTCTGCCAAAAGATTTGGCGGACATTCCTAGAGTCATTATGCCAATTGCACACTAACTCAAAACTTCAGACATCTGCGGCATTGTGTTGTGTGACAAAACTGAACATTTTTGAATGGCCTTTTATTGTCCCCAGCACAAGGTACACCTGTGTAATGATCATGCTGTTCATGCTGATCCGTTTCTTGATATGCCACACCTGTCAGGTAGATGGATTATCTTGGCATATGAGAAATGCTCACTAACAGGAATGTAAACAAATTTGTGTACACAATTTGAGAGAAATAAGCTTTTTGTGCGTATTGAACATTTCTGGGATTTTGTTTTTCGGTTAATGAAACATGGGACCAACACTTTACATGTTGCATTTCTATTCTTGTTCAGTATAGTACCCGGCATGTATAACGTGTTTTTGTAGCATTGAGTGCTAACAAATTTCTAGTTCACACTTAATAAGATCAGGATACTTAACAGTTTCCAGTAGCAGTTTACCATTATAACGATGACTACTGGGGGTGAGGAGGAACAGAAACACTGCTACACTGAGACAGAGCAGGATAAATGACGTCCGCATGTTTCCCATTCAAAACAGCTGAAGTCTACGCCATGTCGTCTGTGATTGGTCAACAGTAGGGATTTTTATTCAACGAGTAACATTCAAATGTTACTTGAGAAATACTGCACCAAGCATCTTAATTGTAAAATTGCGCGACTAAGCTCTTCCCGGCTAACAAAAAACGTCAAAATGAATGACAGATTTCTTGAGGTATTTTAGATTCATTCAGACTATTTTGAGGAAGTGTATACTGGCTACAGCATCTCAAGATGGACAAACCATATTATTGCATTTTTTTCTTGTTTTTCAAGCGAATGTCTTTTAAGGGTGTATACTAGGCACACTCGGGAGTATGTGAGCACAATCATTCAGCTGAACCGAAGCATGCGGAAGGCTTTCGGAGTAGGGATGTTTGCTCTCAGCTGGTAGTTTCACACTGATATTATGAGGTGGAGATGGGGTGGGGGTTGGGATGACTTGGCCTTCACTGTCTCTTTGCACAGTGGTTTTTCAGGGATGTCCATCTCTTTCCACAGAGTTTTACATTCTGTTGCTTTCACTGGCTCCTGGTGGCCCCTGACCCAGCCAGGGTCCTGTTCTCAGTCACTCATCCCCCTCTTGGGTCCTTTGTCCTGGGATGTAATTGCCCTTGCCGGCTCTGTATGAACCGTTGTCTGGGGACACAAAACCGTCTCTCTGTGTGTCTGCATCTGTCTGGGGTCAAAAAGACAGCCCAAGAGGACCTGCTTCAGGCCTCCTTGCTCTCCTACTTACTAACAATGGGGGAAATACCTGGAAAAAAACATGATTTGTTCTCCTATCTGTTCTACAGCTTTTCATATTCTACTGCTGCAGTAAGAATTTAGTCGCGCAAAAGAAAGATTGTGTCACTAACTGGAGTCTCTGCTAAAATGCAATGCTCTATCTGGCTTTTGAAACTTTAGCCACTTTCTTTTTCTGCTTAGGCCTCTTGACTCCATGAAAATACTGCACAGTTGGAAAAACTGAAATACATCAGGAAAAAACATTTATGACCTGGATCTAAACAAGTAGCTTTTTGTCTGTCTGCAGACTTGGCATTTCCATAGAAAACTCACACAGCACAACAACAATGTTCCATTTTGTGTTATTGTCATGGATTGTCATGGTTATTGTCTAAAATCTAATTATCCTTGAAATACAGTAGCTGGGTCATTCCATGAATAGAGTACATTTTGGACAGCAGTGGCCCACCATTAGGGTGTTTAGGGTGGTGCCCCACTTGTGATTGAAAAAAAAGGGAAATTATTTTTATAAAAAAGTAAATACAGTACCAGTCAAAAGTTTGGACACACCTGTTCATTCAAGCATTTTTCTTTATTTTTTCTATTTTCTACATTGTAGAATAATAGTGAAGACTTCAAAACTATGCAATAACACATAGGAAATCATGTGGTAACCCCAAAAAATGTTAAACAAATCTAAATAGATTTTATATTTGAGATTCTTCAAAGTAGCCACCCACTGCCTTGATGACAGCTTTGCACACTCTTGGCATTCTCTCAACCAGCTTCATGATGTAGTCACCTGGAATGCATTTCAATTAACAGGTGTGCCTTGGGATAGTAAAAGTTAATTTGTGGAATTTCTTTCCTTCTTAATGCATTTGAGCCAATCAGTTGTGTTGTGACAAGGTAGGGGTGGTATTCAGAAGATAGCCCTATTTGGTAAAAGTTCATGTCCATATTATAACAAGAACAGCTCAAATAAGCAAAGAGAAATGACCGTCTGTCTTTACTTTAAGACATGAAGAGCTGTCAATCCAGAAAATGTGAAGAACTTTGAAAGGTTCATCAAGCTCTATGATGAAATAGGCTCTCATGAGGACCACCACAGGAAATGAAGACCCAGAGTTACCTCTGCTGCAGAGGATAAGTTCATTAGAGTTAACTGCACCACAGATTGTAGCCCAAATAAATGCTTCACAGAGTACAAGTAACAGACACATCTCAACATCGACTGTTCAGAGAAGACTGCGTGAATCAGGCCTTCATGGCCGAATTGCTGCAAAGAAACAACTACTAAAGGACATCAATAATGAGAAGAGACTTGCTTTGTCCAAGAAACAGACCGGTGGAAATCTGTCCTTTGGTCTGATGAGTCCAAATTTGAGTTTTTTGGTTCCAACCGCCGTGTCTTTCTGCGATAAAGAGTAGGTGAGCAGATGATCTCCACATGTGTGGTTCCGACCATGAAGCATGGAGGAGGTGTGATGGAATTCAAGGCACACTTAACTAGCATGGTTACCACAGCATTCTGCAGCGATACTCCATCCCATCTGGTTAGCGCTTAGTGGGAATATCATATGTTTTTCAACAGGACCCAAAACACACCTCCAGGCTGTGTAAAGGCTCTTTGACCAAGGAGAGTGCTGGAGTGCTGCATCAGATGACCTGACCTCAACAATCACCCGACCTCAACCCAATTGAGATGGTTTGGGATGAGTTTGACCACAGAGTGAAGGAAAAGCAGCCAACAACTGCTCAGCATATGTGGGAACACCTTCAAGACTGTTGGAAAACCGTTCCTAAGGAAACTGGTTGAGAGAATGCCAAGAGTGTGCAAAGCTGTCATCAAGGCAAAGGGTGGCTACTTTTAAAAATCTAAAATATTTGTTGAACACTTTCTTGGTTACTACATGATTCAATATGTGCTATTTCATAGTTTTGATATCTTCACAATTATTCTACAATGTAGAAAATAGTAAAAACAAAGAAAAACCCTGGAATGAGTAGGTGTGTCCAAGCTTTTGACTGGTACTGTATACAGTTGAAGTCGGAAGTTTCCACACACCTTAGCCAAATACATTTAAACTCAGTTTTTCCACAATTCCTGAAATGTAATCCTAGTAAAAATTCCCTGTCTTAGGTCAGTTAGGATCACCACTTAATTTTAAGAATGTGAAATGTCAGAATAATAGTAGAGAGAATGATTTATTTCAGCTTTTATTTATTTCATCACATTCCCAGTGGGTCAGAATTTTACATACACTCAATTGGTATTTGGTAGCATTACTTAAATTGTTTAACTTGGGTCAAATGTTTCGGGTAGCCTTCCACAAGCTTCCCACAATAAGTTGGGTGAATTTTGGCCCATTCCTCCTCACAGAGCTGCCGTAACTGAGTCAGGTTTGTAGGCCTCCTTGCTCGCACATGCTTTTTCAGTTCTGTCCACAAATTTTCTATAGGATTGAGGTCAGGGCTTTGTGATGGCCACTCCAATACCTTGACTTTGTTGTCTTTAATCCGTTTGCCACAACTTTTGAAGTATGCTTGGGGTCATTCTCATTTAAAGACCCATTTGCAACCAAGCTTTAACTTCCTGACTGATGTCTTGAGATGTTGCTTCAATATATCCACATAATTTTCCATCCTCATGATGCCATCTACTTTGCGAAGTGCACCAGTCCCTCCTGAAGCAAAGCCCACCCACAACATGATGCTGCCACCCCCCGTGCTTCACGGTTGGGATGGTGTTCTTCGACTTGCAAGCCTTCCCCTTTTTCCTCCAAACATAACGATGGTCATTATGGCCAAACAGTTCTATTTTTGTTTCATCAGACCAGAGGACATTGCTCCAAAAAGTACGATCTTTGTTCCCATGTGCAGTTGCAAACCATAGTCTGTCTTTTTTATGGTGGTTTTGGAGCAGTGGTTTCTTCCTTGCTGAGCGGCCTTTCAGGTTATGTCGATATAGGACTCGTTTAACTCTGGATATATATTGTACCTGTTTCCTCCAGCATCTTCACAAGGTCCTTTGCTGTTGTTCTGGGATTGATTTGCACTTTTCGCACCAAAGTACATTCATCTCTAGGAGACAGAACGCATCTCCTTCCTGAGCGGTATGTGGCTGCGTGGTCCCATGTTGTTTATGCTTGCGTACTATTATTTGTACAGATGAACGTGGTACCTTCAGGCATTAGGAAATTGCTCCCAAGGATGAACCTGACTTGTGGAGGTCTGCAATCTTTTTTCTGAGGTCTTGGCTGATTTCTATTGATTTTCCCATGATGTCAAGCAAAGAATCACTGAGTTTGAAGGTCAGCCTTGCAATACATCCACAGGTACACCTCCAATTGACTCAAATTATGTCAATTAGCCTATCAGAAGCTTCTAAAGCCATTACATAATTTTTTGGAATGTTCCAAGCTGTTTAAAGGCACATTCAATTTAGTGTATGTAAACTTCTGACCCACTGGAATTGTGATACAGTGAATGATAAGTGAAATAATCTGTCTGTAAACAATTGTTGGAAAAATGACTTGTGTCGTGCATTAAGTAGATGTCCTAACTGACTTGCCAAAACTATAGTTTGCTAACAAGAGATTTGTGGAGTGGTTGAAAAACAAGTTTTAATGACTCCAACCTAAGTGTATGTAAACTTTCGACTTTAACTGTATATATTACAGAATTCATGGATTATCTTTCAAATGCTCATAAAGGTGCAGTAAATGTGTACAGTTCCTGTTGAAAAAAGCTATTGTTCAAAACAAGCTGTTCAGTTACTTACTACTCTGCCCCTCAGTGACTGCCAGCAGTAGCAGATCCGCCTCCGTGGGCACATAGCCGTGCATTGATTGCTTGGATTGTGTTGCCAGCTATTTGCTATGAGGGGAAACTGCCAATAAATCACAGGATTTCAAATTATAAATTATAACAGCACAAAGTAAATGGGCAATCCTGAGATGCTCAAATGTGCGTCCGTTCAGTCTGAACTTCAGGGTCTGCTCTAATCTCCTCCCTCCAATGAGTCTCTCATGCCAAACGGCTTACTTCCACATGTGAGACTAGATCTGCTCTATCATGTACAGATGGTGCCAAAACAAAAAGTAAATTGTAAATAAATAATCATAACAGTCATGGGAGTTTAGGACAACTACATCCAAGAAGAGTCTAAGGACAGAGAGATACACTAGCTAGAACCTTTTCATTGCAGATCTAGTAGGACAAATAAAGCATGGCCAATTGTATTATTTTCCCTGTTGTTCATCATGTTCTACTGTAGGTGACAGGGCGACATGTTATGTGGACTAAAACAGCATAAAACTTAATTGGCCTGTTACAGTAAATGTTGGGAACATTGAGAAATAGTTTGGTCGATTTTTGGGGATCAAATTATCCAGTTATCTTTGACAAGCAGCTTGCTTGACAGTTAGCTCCCATGCCAATTTCAAGTCGTTCTAAACTAATATCTAACTAACTCGGAAATATTACGTTATTTCAGAATGAAAGTCAACTGGCTAGTGCCTCATGCTTTGTGACATTATGTTAACTAGCTATCCCCAGTTAGATAATGTGTTTTCACTTATTGCGTATGCATGCTTGTTGCGTTCTCCCTGGTGCACTCATTCATTCGTGAGCTGGCTGCTCATTCTAAATAGTTGAATCTAATCTGCTCAAAACAGTGGCAGCATGTGCAGCAGTGGTCTTTCGGTTTTTGACATGCAAAAGTCAAATAGGCGTATTTATGCTGTTGTTTAAATGTACAGATCGCTTTATATATTTTCTCAAAGAAACTACCAGTAGTTTGAAAACTTGCCATCATATTTCTGTTATGGTGCTTTGTTGACAACTCCAACCACCTCAAGCCCCGGGTATTCAGCCAATCAGTGGCCACCACTGATTTTGGGTAGTGTATCTTGGTAAAAAATAAAAATGTTCACCTAATTTAACATTCTGTCATAAAGAGCACATGTTCAACTTCATAGAAAACATGTTTTCTACTGAAAAGGGAAGCAAAATGTAATCTATTCATGGAACAAGCCAGCTACTAGTTGAAAACGGACCCATGTGTAGCAACTGAGATGGTTGGTGTGATGGTTATCAGTTAATGCCCTGGAGGTTGAGGAGAGTGTGTTTCTACAGCTGCACTGCACTGTGCATTATATTACAGTACTGAAAAAGGTGTACATTTTCAGTTGTTTTTCTCAAAAGAGAAACCGATTTGTAATGATAGGGCTTTCTATTAATGGAAACCGAAGAGCTATAAAACACACACCAGGCCTCCTGACGAGATATCCTCTCTATGTCATTTTTTTTTTAAACCTAGTGTTATTGAATGATTGTTTAGAAATGATAGTCAGAAGGTTAATTTAGTTCGTTATCAGCTAATGTGTTGCAGTTGTCTGGATACAATCAATTAACTTTGGCTCTAGACAATATGCAATATCCTTGCTCTTTACTTTGTACATTCCCTACAGTGCCTCCAGAAAGTATTCACACCCCTTCACTTTTTCTACATTTTGTTGTGTTACAGCCTGAATACAAAATGTATTACATTGAGATGGCACTGGTCTAAACACAATACCCCATAATGTCAAAGTGGAATTATGTTTTTAGAAATTTTTACAAATTAATAAAATTAAAAAAATCGGAAATGTATTAAGTCAATAAGTATTCAACCCATTTGTTATGGCAAGCCTAAATAAGATCAGGAGTAAAAATGTGCTTAACAAGTCACATAATAAGTTGCATGGACTCACGCTGTGTTCAATAATAGTGTTTAACTTGTTTTTTTATGACTATCTCATCTCTGTACCCCACACATACAATTATCTGTAAGGTCCCTCAGTCGAGCAGCGAATTTCAAATACAGATTCAACCACAAAGACCAGGGAGGTTTTACAATGCCTCACAAAGAAGGGTACCTGTTAGTAGATGGGTAAAAGATGAAAATAAGTAGACAGTGACTATTCCTTTGAGCATGGTGCAGTTATTAAGTTCATTTTGGATGGTGTATCAATACACCCAGTCACTACGAAGATACAGGTGTCCTTTCTTACTCAGTTGCCGGAGAGGAAGGAAACTGGTCAGGGATTTCACCATAAGGCCAATCGTGACTTTACAGTTACAGAGTTTAATGGCTGTGATAGGAGAAATTTGAGGATGGATCAACAACATTGTAGTTACTCCACAATACTAACCTAAATGACAGTGTGAAAAGAAGGAAGCCTATACAGAATAAAAATATGCCAAAACATTCATCCTTTTTGCAATAATGCACTAAAGTAACATGCTGACCAAACCACTCGCGCGCTTGCGCATGTTTTTTTTATACCCAGACATGATCAGGACACGCAGGTTGAAATATCAAAACAAACCCTGAACCACAGACAGGTCGAAAACCATTAAACATTTATGGCAATTTAGCTAGCTAGCTTGTTGTTGCTAGATAATTTGTCCTGGGATATAAACATGGGTTGTTATTTTACCTGAAATGCACAACAATTAACCCACAGATAAAACTGTAAACCGAATTCATTTCTCATCATCTCTCCTCCTTCCTTCAGGCTTATTTTTTTTCTTTGGGCTTTATATGGTGGTTGGCAACCAACTTTATGGTGCATTACTACCACCAACTGGAGTGTGGACGTCAGTTAATCTTTCAATCACCCACGTGGGTATATGCTAATAAAAACCAATGAGGAGATTTGAGAGGCAGGACTTGTTCTATTTTAGCGCCTTGCCACACAGACTCTCGCGCAATGATTGAATAACATGTGTACATTTATTTTGCAAAGCTCGCGAACGCGACTTGTCCGGTCTGGTCAGCATGTAATACTGCAAAAAATGTGGCAAAGAAATTAACCTTATGTCCAGAATACAAAGCGTCATGTTTGGGGAAAATCAACACAACACATCACCTTGTACCATTCTTCATATTTTCAAGAATGGTGATGGCTGCATCTTGTTATGGGTATGCTTGTCTTCCGCAAGGGAGGTTTTTTTTATATAAAGAAAAAATAGAGCTAAGCACAGGCAAAATCCTAGATGAACCTGGTTCAGTCTGCTTTCAAACAGACAAATTCACCTTTCAGCAGGAGAAACTAAAACAAAAGGCCAAATATACACTGGAGTTTCTTGCCAAGACAACATTGAATGTTCCTGATTGGCCTAGTTACAGTTTTGACTTAAATAAGCTTGAAAATCTATGGCAAGTACAAATATTGTACAATCCAGGTGTGCAAAACTCTTAAGACTCAC
Source organism: Oncorhynchus tshawytscha (assembly GCF_018296145.1). Lineage (NCBI taxonomy): Eukaryota > Metazoa > Chordata > Actinopteri > Salmoniformes > Salmonidae > Oncorhynchus > Oncorhynchus tshawytscha. The sequence goes on along the minus strand of NC_056456.1, from coordinate 22,842,555 downwards.
AGATGTAATTGCTGCCAAAGATGATTGTAACAGGTATTGACTCATGGGTCTGAATACTTATGTAAATGAAATATTTTTGTATTTAATTTTCAATACATTTGCAAATATTTCTAAAAACTTGTTTTCACTTCGTCATTATGGGGTATTGTGTATAGATGGGTGAGAAAATAAAAGAAATGTTATCCATTTCGAATTCAGGCTGTAACACAACAAAATGTGAAATAAGTCAAGGGGTATGAAAACGTTCTGAAGGCACTGTAAGTACACTATTAACGGCTCTCTCTTGCTGGGTAAAACAAACTCATATTGACAGTTGACAGAATAATCCTGGGTAGTTCATCAGAGCAGACTTGTGGCACTGCTTCTGAACCAAACAGGTGGAACCGGTCCATCCTATAATCCTGCAGGTTGCCATGGAAGCATTTGGGCTGCTAATAGGCAGACGCCCAGAGAGACTCCGTGATAGTTGCAGGTTCGTTTGTTCTCTGCTTTACCCTAACTGTTACCCATTCACACTTGACCTGACACTTGACCTGACACTTGACCTGACTGAGCTGAAACCTTTGTGGATAGTGTACCACATGCTAATATCATACTCATTGGAGATAGACTTTCTGGCATTGTCACCCACAATTATTTCCTTAGTCCACTGTGCTGAGAGCAACATGGATAGTAAGGGATTGTTTTGGGATTCTGGCAATAAGGCCCTTTATCTACATCCCCAGATTCAGATTAACTTGTGGATACACCTTTTATATATGTGTTTGCAGTTTGAAGGAAGTTGCTAACTCGAATTAGCGCAATGACTGGATGAGGCCTTTAAAATAGATGTTCAAATATCTAGCCTATGTTCTCCATCCGCATTTCCATTGTAATTTCCATTCCATTGTCAGTGTTGAAGGGATGTTGAGACAGAAATTCAATATATCACAGTCAGTGGGGTTTATTGCAGTGATACTCATGACCATTCTAATGACTACCAGGTGTAAGTATGAGTACTCTACATGCCCTTGTCGACAAAACACCTCACTAGTTTAATACGGTTCCCCGTGAAACCAATGCATATACTCAGTTGTCAATGGGGTTGCCATTGTCATGTTGAGTGTCGTGGGACAAAGCAAGGCCCTTATCCACAACAGAGACTCTGGGATGTCTATTTTATCAGATGTGTGTGTCATTGCCTTCTATTATTCTACAAGAATCTCAAGAGACTGACCATTCACTGAAAAGAGCTTTTTAACATTACAATTGTTAATAGCACATTTTTTATACAGTATTTATCTTTTTGTTAAGACACTCAAATGAGCATCCTGTGTGTGGTACTCTACAGTAGGGTAGCTAATGCCGTTGGGTGAATGAACAAACTGGAAGCAAAGCCGTGGTATCATCTGAGAAGCCAAATATTGTCTTTACAACAAACACTTTTTATTTTTACATTTTTTATTGAACCTTTATTTAACCAGGCAAGTCAGTTAAGAACAAATTTGTATTTACAATGACGGCCTAGGAACAGTGGGTTAACTGCCTTGTTCAGGGACAGAACGACAGATTTTTACCTTGTAAACTCTGGGACATATTCTAGCAACCTTTTAGTTACTGTCCCAATGCTCTAACCACTCTAACCTGCCACCCCAAAAGGCTACCTAGGCTACCTGCAATCCTAGGCTACCTGCCGCCCCATACTTACAATAAATTAATTGCAGTCTTTGCCCGGGGCCAAGCTGTGGGTTTTTAGGTTAAACCACTGGGTGTAAAACTCCCATAGTCGAAACCTGGCAATGTTCACACTCATGTGGCTTTTGATTTTAAAACCTGACACCCGGTCCTATTGCCCATTGGCCCAATGTATTTGTGATGTTAAAGATATAGAGTGAGAGCATGTGAATGCCCATGCCCCGGCATGTCTTGGGCTGTCAGGTACAGAAAGAGCCTACTCAGGTGATATGTGCTCTGCTCTGTGCTCTGTTCTCCAGGCCCCCGGGAATGAACATGACTCATTCAACCTAGTTTCAATGAGAATGACAGTTGTCAACACTCTCAAGTCGATTTGTATGTTGAGCGCAATATTGACTTATCAGTAGAAAACATACACACCCTTGAGTGGCTACATGGTGATGGCCAAACAGGAGGGAAATACAGGACCTTTTTTGATTGATTTATATCTGGTTTATAAAGCTGAAATGTGTCTGTATGCAAATACTTGTTGAGCTGTATAGTGAACATGTAAATTGTAGGGTTGACATTATATAATCTATGAATTTGGTAATTTGTAACATACTTTTGTGATGTTAGGGTACTGTTTGAATCTTGTGCATGGCTCTGCTGAAGTAAGCTGTTTCATAATGTTATTATCTAATGCCTCCCCTTTTCACCAAGTCTACTGTAAATTCAATCTGTTGGCCTTTGAAATGCAGACAGGAAGATGGGCCTGTTATTTAACCGATTATGAGATTTAGAACTGAATTCCCTTCAGGTGTTTGAAAGTGCAAGTGCTCAGTGTTACTTGTCACACACAAGCTCCTCCCCTCATATTCAAACTAGTAATTAGAGCTGGCATTGGTTAGACATGATTTATGTCAGCATTTTGGATAAAACCTTGTAAAAAGATTTCCATTGATGTCTTTATTCACTTTTTACTACTGTTACTTTACAGAATATCTCATACAAAACTACACAGGACGTGACAGCATTCAGTAGCCCTTATGCCATGCATCTACTTGAAAACTACTTTGGTACAGAATGAAGTTACTCAGCTACACATGTAACTGCTCTGATAAGGTGCATGAGACAATGCATGAATATTCCGTTTGTATATTTACTATTTGCTGCTTGCATGTAATTGCACCAAGCAATTCAAATGATTTGTTACTACGTAGCATCTATACAAATTCATGTAAAACATGACCCAAAACAGAATAGAGAACACACATGACAATATAACTAATTATTAGGCTACAACTAATTCACATTAGAATGTTTTGGTGATGCAACTGCAGGAACACGTCTTAAAAGAGGCCAAGCCTGTTCCACGGGAACACAGAGATCACCAGTCTATCATTTGGACCAGTTAATGAAAATCTTAATTGGAATGGTGAACAGGATAAGCCTGGCCCTGGGCTAGATTAACAGAATTATAGTGCTGCTCACAGCTATCATCTCCTCATCCATAAAATATGACTGGCATCTCCCATATTAGGGCCAAGCCATGTCACCTTATGGAAGATTGATGCAACACAGCCATGTTGACAATGTGGTGTGAACATGTTTAATAACCTGTTGATTCAAATGACAGACTCAATAATCCTTTGAGAAACTTCTCTCAAACAAAACATTTAAGGCATTCACAGTTATGTCTTGTAACACTGAAATCTTCCAGTTTTCTCCATAGGAGGAATGTTTTCTTCCGTACATCTAATGTATCATTATCTATAGACATGCTAAAGACTCAGACATGAGTGACACAGATGTAAAGGTAAATGGGTCCACTACAGATAAGAGTGTTTGTCCTGGTCTCTCTGTCTCCAACCTCCTCTAACAGTCTGTGAACAGTTTTGGGTCATAAACACTCCTCAGAAAAGCATGACTAAGTGCAGAAGTTAGGACATGCTGGACAGGAGTGAACAACATAAATAATAGATTTTTTAAAGACACTGTAGTGGTTGTCCATCGTTATGCGTAGGCATTATTGAATCCAAGATGTTAATACCAGACATACAGGTGTAGATGTCATCTGGTGGTGTGAGTTTCTGGTGACTGGAGTTTCAGTCTCCTCTCCCCCAGACCTGAGAAGTTTGGACACAGTTCCCTGGGGGGACGAGATTAGTAAAATGGGGACGGGAATAATTGTTTGTCTTCAACTAATTCTACAGAGCAGCTGCTGATTATAAAGCCGCTCTTATGGTAGAACTCTCTACCGTAGTGTGTTTCACATTCGCCCGTAAAGAACAAGTGAAAAGAGGTTGGGGCGCAAAGCTTTTTCCTGAGCAGTGTCATTCTTTCTGAGAATTCACTCTGCCTATCACATAGACCTGGAGCCTGGGGAGAGTGGTCGTGGCGCCTTATCTGGCAGTCCCTCTTGTGTTTCCGTTGGTGCTGAAGCGCTATCTCCACCTGCCTTTGGCCTGACCGGCCTGTGTTCGAGCGATAGCGGTACCGTCGATTACCAGGAGCAGCCACACACTCCAGCTAGCTACAAGATGTTCTTCTAATGCCAAGCTGTCATCAGCAGGACCTGCTGTATTTCTTAGCAGGACAGTACTGAGACTAGGGGGACAATAGGTCATTTTATATTTTAGTCATTTGCAGACGCTCTTATAAGGAGCGAGGTGAGACAGCCACATTTTACAGTCATACATTTTTCCTCAATAAAGAAGTTATCAGCTAGTTATCAGTGCTAGTAGGAAAAGACAGATCCGGCTCTGTGGTTCCAACAGTTTGTTACATAGCCTTCTTACAGACAAATCTAAAATGGGTCCTAACCAATCTACCACAACATAATAATCTTGTTGGTGGTTTATCTTGTTTCTTGGTAGAATGTCAGTTGTGACTGTTTGGATTCTAAATCGGTCCTCTACTCTGACCATCGGAATCATTGTAGAAAAAAATATCAGTAGCAACATCATTCACTAACAAGGACGTCCTGTTTATCATAACATGCTGATACACCTCAAGAGCCATGTGGTTTCATACCATATAGTTTATCTCACCAAAACAGTTCCTGAAAAGACAATACTGACTGGGGTAAGGATCAGGTCACAGTCCTTCACCTCAGACATATCTGCATGTATTACTAGATGCCGTTCAAAGGGAACAGTAGGCCCATCAGCATACCAGACATCTCTGTAGCCAGACAACAATTGGACATACAACAAGAGAAGGCAAAACAACAATCAGGCAGCAGAAGAAATCAGATAGTTGTCTGTACATGTCACCAGAAAAATACTCATCCTGACGTAACTTCTTCAACTCTAAAGCTGTGTACTGGGCATATCATTTCCTCTTTATATATATGGAGGTAGAGATCAGGCCAGAATGGAGCACAACTGTCAATGTACAAAATCAGGGGCGCAACTTTCATTGGGGACGGGACATGTCCTACCCCACATTCTGAAATTGCAATTTTGTCCCCCCCAGTTTTACCAGTGGAATGTGATACACAATTAGGCAAGGGCGTGCTTTAGGACCATGCAGACGCCTCTGAGCGGTCGGGTATGTTGTTTGGAGTGTTTATCTGATTGGATCAAAAATAAAAATGAATCATAATAATAATAATTATGTCCCCCCCACTTCTAAAATCAAAGTTGCAGATCCTCTCAAGCTCTGTCAGATTGGATGAGGAGCATTGCTGTACAGCTATTTTCAGGTCTCACCAGATATGTTCGATCGGGTTCAAGTCTGGGCCCTGGCTGGGCCACTCAAGGACATTCAGAGACTTGTCCCGAAGCCATTCCTGCCTTGTCTTGGATGTGTTCTTAGGGTCGTTGTCCTGTTGGAAGGTGAACCTTCACCCCAGTCTGAGGTCCTGAGTGCTCTGGAGCAGGTTTTCATCAAGGATCTCTCTGTACTTTGCTCCATTCATCTTTGCCTCGATCCTGACTAGTCTCCCAGGCCCTGCCACTGAAAAACATCCCCATAGCATGATGCTGCCACCACCATGCTTCACCGTAGGGATGTTGCCAGGTTTCCTCCAGACATGATGCTTGGCAATCAGGCCAAACAGTTCAATCTTGGTTTCATCAGACTAGAGAATTCTGCCTTTTGGCAAACTCCAAGAGGGCTCTCATGTGACTTTTACTGAGGAGTGGCTTCCATCTGGCTTGGTGGATTGGTGGAGTGCTACAGAGATGGTTGTCCTTCTGGAAGGTTCTCCCATCTCCACAGAGGAACTCTAGAGCTCTGTCAGAGTGACCATCAGGTTCTTGGTCACCTCCCTGACCCAAGGCCCTTCTCCCCCGATTGCTCAGTTTGGCCCGGGCGGCCAGATCTAGAAAGAGTCTTGGTGGTTCCAAGCTTCTTCTGTTTGTGTTCTTTGGGACCTTCAATGCTTTGGTACCCTTCCCTAGATCTGTGCCTCGACACAATCCGGTCTCTGAGCTTTACAGAAAATTCCTTCGACCTCATGGCTTGGTTTTTACTCTGACATGCACTGTCAACTGTGGGACCTTATATAGACTGGTGTGTGCCTTTCCAAATCATGTCAAATCAATTGAATTTATCACAGGTTGATGCCAATCAAGTTGTAGAAACATCTCATGGATGAGCAATGGAAACAGGATGCACCTGAACTTAATTTCGAGTCTCATAGCAAAGGGTATGAATACTTATAAGGTATTTCAGTTTATTTTTTTATACATTTGCAAAAATGTCAACAAACTTATTTTCCCTTTGTTATTATGGGGTATTGTGTGTCGATTGCTGAAAAAAACTAATATTTAATCTATTTTAGAATAAGGCTGTAATGTAACAAAATGTGGAAAAAGTCAAGGGGTCTGAATACTTTCCAAATGCACTGTACAAAACTAGACGTCCACATTTCTTGCTAAAACATATAATTGTTTGGGGAAAAACGGTAGCCAGCCAGCCCTGTAGCCAGCCCTGTACCCTGTTCCTGCCTCATTGTAAACCAGATCCGAGGCTCCTTGCTGTCCCCAGGGATGTGGAAATGAGATGTGACAGCCTTATGTCACAACTGGGACCTGAACTAAGCCCCTACACAAACATACTGGACCACAGATCACACAATTCGCCAGTGTAATCAATGGAAAAGCAGGAAGCAGATTGCCATATTCCACAGGTTTTTCTCCAGAAATGGCGCCCATGATAAGATCGTACCATGACCACATGAATAGAAAAACCAACATCTAATTATCCAATTTAGGCTGATGGGGATGGGGGCGAGATAATGAAACCTGCATTCAGGCTGTATCACAACCGGCTGTGATTGGGAGTCCCATAGGGCGGCGCACAATTGGCCCAGCGTCTTCCGGGTTTGGCCGGTGTAGGCCGTCATTGTAAATAAGAATTTGTTCTTAACTGACTTGCCTAGAGGTTACATTTTTTAATAAAAATAAATGTAAAAAATGAGGCCATTGTCAATATTCACAGCTACTGGCAAAAACAAAAGCCAAGAGTAAGGTTCTGCCTTAAAAGGCCCACATCCTGTGAGGCTCTTCCTTGGAGATTCTCTTTGGAGGGTGGTGGATGACAGTTTGAGTTATAGAAATGTTGTGAGTCATTGATGCAGCTGACAAAGGCTTTGAATTAGGTGTTCAAGACGTGTCTATTATTACAGACTGGGCAGAACTCTCTCAGTAAAGCAGTGAAATCTGCATATGGATAAGCAGTAGAACACTCAAGTCAGAAATCCACAGTGAACTTTGGGTGGTCCAAAAAAATGTCAGACAAAAATGTGTCATTCTAGCATGTTGTGTTCTGCTCAAAATATAATTCTTGTTTGGTTCTCATCAATTTCTATAGTATGCTTGTTACCGCTAGATGAAAAAAACGTCAAAATAGATATAGAACTCTGGTCTTTCCGCAAACTATCTTTCACTTCTCTTTCCTTCAGTGACAATGATTCATTCACCATTTCAAAAGTAGAGTATTAGATCTTATCAAAGCTACGTTCCTGAGCAAGGCTTTATCAAAATAGCAGTCATCATCAGGGCCGAAGCTACATATGAGGACATCGAGGTTCGGAGTTCTGTAAAAATACAATTATATAAAATGTATACAGTTGAAGTCAGAAGTTTACAAACACTTAGGTTGGAGTCATTAAAAGTAGAACTAATAAAGAACCAAAGAGCCAAGAACTAATAAAGAAAATTGTAGACCTCCACAAGTCTGGTTCATCCTTGGGAGCAATTTCCAAACGCCTGAAGGTACCACTTTCATCTGTAAAAACAATAGTACGCAAGTATAAACACCATGGGACCACGCAGCCGTCATACCACTCAGGAAGGAGACGCGTTCTGTCTCCTAGAGATGAATGTACTTTGGTGCAAAAAGTGCAAATCAATCCCAGAACAACAGCAAAGGACCTTGTAAAGATGTGGGAGGAAACAGGAACAAAAGTATCTATATCCACAGTAAAACGAGTCCTATATGGACATAACCTGAATGGCCGCTCAGCAAGAAAGACGCCATTGCTCCAAAACTACCATAAAAAAGCCAGACTACGGTTTGCAACTGCACATGGGGACAAAGATCGTACTTTTTGGAGAAATGTCCTTTGTTCTGATGAAACAAAATAGAACTGTTGGCCATAATGACCATCGTTATCTTTGGAGGAAAAAGGGGGAGGCTTGCAAGCCGAAGAACACCATCCCAACCGTGAAGCATGGGGGTGGCAGCATCGTGTTGTGGGGGTGCTTTGCTGCAGGAGGGACTGATGCAAAATAGATGGCATCATGAGGGTGGAAAATTATGTGGATATATTGAAGGAACATCTCAAGACATCAGTCAAGAAGTTAAAGCTTGGTTGCAAATGGGGTCTTCCAAATGGACAATGACCCCAAGCGTACTTCCAAAGTTGTGGCAAAATGGATTAAGGACAACAAAGTCAAGGTATTGGAGTGGCCATCACAAAGCCCTGACCTCAATCCTATAGATAATTTGTGGGCAGAACTAAAATAGTGCGTGCGAGCAAGTAGGTCTACAAACCTGACTCAGTTACACCAGCTCTATTTGGAGGAATGGGCCACAATTCACCCAACTTACTGTGGGAAGCTTGTGGGAGGCTACCCGAAACGTTTGACCCAAGTTAAACCATTTTAAGGCAATGCTACCAAATACTAATTGAGTGCATGTAAACTTCTGACCCACTGGGAATGTGATGAAATAATTAAAATCTGAAATAAATCATACTCTCCACTATTATCCTGACATTTCACATTCTTCAAATGAAGTGGTGATCCTAACTGACATAAGACAGGGAATTTTCACTAGGATTAAATGTCAGGAATTGTGAAAAACTGAGTTTAAATGTATTTGGCTAAGGTGTACGTAAACATCCAACTTTAACTGTATAAATATAACACCAGTCAAAAGTTTGCATACACCTACTCATTCAAGGGTTTTTATTTATTTTTTAAACTATTTTCTCCATTGTAAAATAATAGTCAAGACGTCAAACTATGACATAACACATATGGAATCATGTAGTAACCAAAAAAGTGTTAAACAAATCAAAATATATTTTATTCTTCTTTTATTCTTAAAAGTAGCTACTCTTTTGCCTTGATGACAGTTTTGCATACTTGACATTCTCTCAACCAGCTTCATGAGGTAGTCACCTGGAATGCATTTCAATGTTCAATTAACATGTGTGCCTTGTTAAAAGTTAATCAGTTGTGTTTTGACAAAGTAGTGTTGGCATACAGAATATAGCCCTACTTGGTAAAAGACCAAGTCTATATTATGGCAAGAACATATCAAATAATCAAAGAGAAATGACAGCCCATCAGTACTTTAAGCGCTGTGATGAAACTGGCTCTCATGAGGACCACCACAGGAATGAAAGACCCAGAGTTATCTCTGTTGCAGAGGATAAGTTCATTAGATTTACTAGCCTCAGAAATCAGCAATTAACTGCACCTCAGATTGCAGCCCAAATAAATGCTTCACAGAGTTCAAGTAACACAAACATCTCTACATCGACTGTTCAGAGGAGACTACGTGAATCAGGCCTTCATGGTCGAATTGCTGAAAAGAAACCACTACTTAAGGACACGAATAAGAAGAAGAGACTTGCTTGGGTCAAGAAACACGAGCAATGGACATTAGACCGGTGGAAATCTGTCCTTTGGTCTGATGAACCCAAATTTGAAATGTTTGGTTCCAACCGCCCTGTCTTTGTGCGACGCAGAGTAGATGAGCGGATGATCTCTGCATGTGTGGTCCCACCGTGAAGCTTGGAGGAAGAGTTGTGATGGTGTGGGGGTGCTTTGCTGGTGGCACTGTCTATGATTTATTTAGAATTAAAGGCACACTTAACCAGCATGGCTACCACAGCATTCTGCAGCGATACTCCATCCCATCTGGTTAGCGCTTAGTGGGACTATCATTTGTCTTTCAACATGACAATGATCCAAGACACACCCCCAGGCTGTGTAAGGGCTATTTGACCAAGGAGAGTGATGGTGTGCTGTATCAGATGACCTGGCCTCCACAATCATTCAAACTCAACCCAATTGAGATGGTTTGGGATGAGTTGAACCGCAGAGTGAAGGAAAGGCATTCAACAAGTGCTCAGCATATGGAGGAACACCTTCAAGACTGTTGGAAAAGCATTCCTCATTAAGCTGGTTGAGAGAATACCAAGAGTGTGCAAAGTTGTCATCAAGGCATTTTTAAAAACCTGTTTTCACTTTGTCATAATGGGGTATTGTGTGTAGATTGATGAGGAAAACATTTAAGGCTGTAACGTAACACAATTTGGAAAAAGTCAAGGGGTCTGAATACTTTCCGAATGCACTGTATATATATGTACTACATTACCAAGTATGTGGACACCTGCTACTCAGTCAGGGTCTCAACTCTTACTGAGTTGGTCTCAACTCTTACCCTCTTACTGTTGAGGGTTAGAATAGTAGAATACACAAGGTGCAATTTCGAAACTTGGTTGTGCATCAGAAGTTTTTCTCTTGTTTTATGTCATTCACTGACATTCACTCAATTGGACCATGTCATTTAACATTTTTTAGATTGGTAAATCAGTCCAGTTAGTCTAGCCAGCTACCTAAACTTGTAGTAATCATGGCCTAATTACCGACCGGGCACGCATGGCACATGCCCAGGGGCCCTGACCTCCAGGGGACCCCCATTGATTTAGTTAGTCACTCTCACTCAGATATCATATTTAATGTAGTAATATAGGTCATTCACTCATTGCTGTACAATGCAGTTTCAAGATTCAAGAGGGTGCTATGAAATGAATGTCAAAATGTAGTTTTCTTTGCCTTATGTCATTATAAATGACATAGAATTAATCATTAGATTGTTCTCTACAATATTATACCCTTAATAGACTTGTACGTGACAATGTTGATGAAATAAGAACGTTAATTTGCTGTGATCGTTGCTAGTTTAGACTGTGCCGCTCCTGGTTGTATCTCTTTCATATTTAGTGTTGTGAGGTGGCACCATTTGGAGGTGTTACCTGCTGGTTGGACCAATCAAAATAATTTTGTCATTGTCACCTCCAGATCCTTGGCTTTCATTGCCCATAATGGCGATCAATCTACGTTGAGAGGGCCATTTCTATCATGATTTAACGGGAAAGACTCAGAAATACACAATGAAAACAGGAAAACAGATGCTCTTTGCGGAGGATGGATATTGAAATTTAGCCTGTTAGCTTTGTAAATAAAAATACATTTAGTTTTGTTTTCTGTAGATTTTATTTAAAAAAATACGATCTTTTCACTCACGAAACTGCAGCCACTAGTTAGCTTGTCAGTTGACATTCGAAGTTAGCGCCGTTCTGCTGTGGAGCAGCGCCACAGAGTTCTATTAAGCTTTATAAACGGGGTGGTTTACTGCTCTAATTATGTTGGTACCAGTTTATCATAGCAGTAAGGCACCTCGGGGTTTGTGATATATGGCCAATATACCACGGCTAATGGCTGTGTCCTAGCATTCCACATTGAGTTGTGCATAAGAATATGCCTTAGCCATGGTATATTGGCCATATGCCACACCCCGTCGGGCCTTATTGCTTAAGTGACCACTTTTTGATTATGCCTGTGATGACATTCCGTTCACTCTAAACATTCTGAGAGTAAATTGTCTCTAACTTTTGAAACATATATGGTAGATACAGTGCCTTGCGAAAGTATTCGGCCCCCTTGAACTTTGCGACCTTTTGCCACATTTCAGGCTTCAAACATAAAGATATAAAACTGTATTTTTTTGTGAAGAATCAACAACAAGTGGGACACAATCATGAAGTGGAACGACATTTATTGGATATTTCAAACTTTTTTAACAAATCAAAAACTGAAAAATTGGGCGTGCAAAATTATTCAGCCCCCTTAAGTTAATACTTTGTAGCGCCACCTTTTGCTGCGATTACAGCTGTAAGTCGCTTGGGGTATGTCTCTATCAGTTTTGCACATCGAGAGACTGAATTTTTTTTTTTTTCATTTCCTTTTATTTTCTGTTCTGAGTTATGATGCTAAAATGTGTTGATGTAGTGATCTACTCATTCTACAATGTGTTTTCTGGGTACTCAATTTGAAATACTTTATTTACTTTTTTGGTCGTGAAACTTTTCAATACTGGTATTTGAAATGTTTGTGCGCCTGAAATGCTCAAATTCAGATTTTAAATTAATAACTATTAAATCATGATTAGCCTCAATGACACAAGCTACATCAACTGTAAGACAACAACCCACACAATGGAATGGCAAAATATGATTTTCAGGGGTAAATTAAAAATACTATACACAGCGCTTCTCATGTGGAAAACATTCCTTTGTGGCAGCTGTGTGCCTGCAGTTCTCAGACTCAATGTAGGGGGATTGAAGAACTAAAACCATAGTGACTATCAGGTGTGTTACAGAAAAATTATTCAGACCCCTTGACTTTTTTCACATTTTGTTACTTGACAGCCTTAAATTATTATTATTATTTTTTCCTCGTCAATCTACTGTACACATAATATTCACGTCTGGAGGAAAGGAAACCTGGCACCATCCCTACGGTGAAGCATGGTGGTGGCAGCATCATGCTGTGGGGATGTTTTTCAGGGACGGGGAGACTAGTCAGGGTCGAGGGAAAGATGACCGGAGCAAATTACAGAGAGATCCTTGATGAAAACCTGCTCCAGAGCGCTCAGGACCTCAGTCTGGGGCAAATGTTCACCTTCCAACAGGACAACGACTCAAAGCACACAGCCAAGATAATGCAGGAGTGACTTCGGGACAAGTCTCTACATGTCCTTGAGTGGCCCAGCCAGAGCCTGGACTTGAACCCAATCGAACATCTCTGGAGAGACCTGGAAATAGCTGTGCAGTGACACTCCCCATCCAACCTGACAGAGCTTGATAGGATCTGCAGAGAAGAATGGGAGAAACTCCCCAAATACACCAGTGTTCCAAGCTTGTAGCGTCGTACCCAAGAAAGCTCAATGCTGTAATCGTTGCCAAAGGTGCTTCAACAAAGTATTGAGTAAAAGGTCTGAATACTTATGTAAATGTGATATTTCAGTTTCTTATTTTGCATAAATTTGTAAACATCTAAAAAAATATATATATTTTTTGCTTTGTCATTATGGGGTATCGTGTGTAGATTGACGAGGGGAAGAAAATATTTAGAATAAGGCTGTAACGTCTCTCCTTGTCCATCCAACATTTCCTTATCTCCCACCCCTTTTAATGCGACTATCCTGATGCTTCTTCCTCTTTTTCCCCTGCCCCGCTACAAAGTTTCTCCCTGCAGGCAGTCACTGAGTCCGAGGTGCTAGAAGAGCTACTGATACTTGACCCCAAAAAAACATCTGGGTCATGGTTTAGACCCTTTCTTCTTTAAGGTTGCTGCACCTATCAGCGCTAAGCCTATCTCTGATATTTTTACCTGTCTCTCCATTCTGGGGAGGTTCCCATTGCTTGGAAGGCAGCCACGATTCATCCTTTATTTAAAGGGGAGATCAAGCTGATCCTAACTGTTATAGGCCTATTTCTATTTTGCCCTGTTAATCAAAAGTGTTGGAAAAACTTGTCAATAATCAATTGACTGGCTTTCTTGATGTCTATAGTATTCTCTCTGGTATGCAATCTGATTTCCGCTCAGGTTATGGATGTGTCACTCTAACCTTGAAGGTCCTCAATGATGTCACCATTGCCTTTGAATCTAAGCAATGTTGTGCTGCTATTTTATTGAATTGGTCAATGCTTTTGATACGGTAGACCATTCCATTTTTGTGGTCCGGCTAAGGAATATTGGTGTCTCTGATGGGCCTTTGGCCTGGTTTGCTAACTACCTCTCTCAAAGAGTGCAGTGTATAAAGTCAGAAAATCTGCTGTCTCAGCCATGGCCTGTTACCAAGGGACTACCCCAAGTCTCAATCCTAGGCCCCACGCTCTTCTCAATTTACATCATCAACATAGCTCAGGCAGTAGGAAGCTCTGTCAGCCATTTATATGCAGATGATACAGTCTTATACTCAGCTGGCCCCTCCCCGGGTTTTTGTGTTAAATGCTCTACAACAAAGCTTTCTTAATGTCCAACAAGCTTTCTCTACCCTTAACCTTGTTCTGAACACCTCCAAAAGAAAGGTCATGTGGTTTGGTTAGAAGAATGCCCAGCTCCTCATATATGTGGTGACTACCTCTGAGGGTTTAGAGCTAGAGGTAGTCACCTCATACACGTACTTGGGGGTATGGCTAGACAGTACACTGTCCTTTTCTCAGCACATATCAAAGCTGCAGGTTAAGTTAAATCTAGACTACCCACGCTAGATTGCAGAGACATAATTTATAGATCAGCAGGTAAGGGTGTTCTTGCGCGGCTAAATGTTCTTTACCATTTGGCCATCAGATTTGCCACCAATGCTCCTTATAGGACACACTCCTCTGTAAACTGGTCATCTATTTATACCCGTCGCAAGACCCACCGGTTGATGTTTATTTATAAAAACCCTCTTAGGCCTCCCTCCCCCTATCTGAGATATCTACTGCAGCCCTCATTCTCCACATACAACACCCGTTCTGCCAGTCACATTCTGTTAAAGGTCACCAAAGCACACACATCCCTGGGTCGCTTGTCTTTTCAGTTCGCTGCAGCTGGCGACTGAAACGAGCTGCAACAAACACTCAAACTGGACAGTTGTATCTCAATCTCTTCATTCAAAGACTCAATCTTGGACACTCTTACTGACAGTTGTGGCTGCTTTGCGTGATGTATTGTTGTCTCTACCTTCTTGCCCTTTGTGCTGTTGTCTGTGCCCAATAATGTTTGTACCATGTTTTGCGCTGCTACCATGTTGTGTTGCTACCATGTTGTTGTCATGTTGTGATGCTACCATGATGTGTTATTGTGTCTTGCTGCCTTGCTATGTTGTTGTCTTAGGTCTGTCTTTATGTAGTGTTGTGTTGTCTCTCTTGTCGTGATGTGTGTTTTGTCCTATATGTATGTTATTTCTTTTTCAATTTGTCATTTTTAATCCCAGCCCCCGTCTCCGCAGGAGGTCTTTTGCCTTTTGGTAGGCCGTCATTGTAAATAATGATTTGTTCTTAACTGATTTGCCTAGTTAAATAAAGGTTTGATCAAATAAATAAATAAATGTAACAAAATGTGTAAAACGTGAAGGGGTCTGAATACTTTCCGAATGTACTTTATACCATTCACAAGTCAAAGCAGCCACAGACACAGTTGTATTATCTAACGTTAGCCCCCCGATCCACCCCAAAATGTTGGATACAGTGTCAGACAGATCAAACTATGATACATACATTATGGTCGGAGCTTGCAAGATCCACTATCATTGATGGTATAGCATCTATCTTCAGCATTAGCTTCCTGGCATGACCCATCGAAAGTTCTCCCCAATTTATAAAGCGACTTCGCTTTAAATGTGCACTGCACACGTGTGACATGATGGTAATCCCCATCTCTCAATTACCCTGTCTCTTTTCAGAACAGCATATCCAAAAACAGGAAGCAGAGGTACCTACTTATGGCTACTTTAGTCTGACCTGGTGTATTGTCCCTGGAGGCCCAGCCAACAACAGTAGGCATACTGCTAGAGGCTGGAGCCCTGCTTCAATGTGACGTCTATCGCCACCACCCCAAGGCAATGTGACACATGAGTTTTCTATGAGCTGAGCAGCTTGAACTCCCTGGTGCCTGAAACCATAGCCCCTTTAAAACAATACGGTAATTAAGAGCGAACACATGGACACGAAAACTGTAATGCTAGTCCTCTCCTTTCTTCCACCATTGTTGTTTTGTAACTTCAAACGTCAAATGGTAACAGGACACTGAGGTGATTTGACCATGCTGTGAGGAGTGGAGATGTGGGTTTAGAGACTGCTCCAGGGACTTTGGGGCAGGATAACCAGGCAAGGCTGGTTTCTGAGGCTGTGAGAAAGAAAGTTTCCCTCACATTACACCGTGGCCCCTGAGAGGGTCTTGTTCCCTCTGAGGATAGTTTCCTTACTTGCATGGCCCATGGCTTTTTTCACAGGCTATGAATCTCCTCTTGAATGAATGGGACAGTGCTCGCAAGACTAGGATATATTTACCATATCCTTGTTTGTTGACAATGTCTTCTTTCTCTCTGAATGGGTAGTCAGTTATGTAAGGGATAATCCAAGTGGGGCTATGCGTTCTATGGAAAATAATGCACACCTAACTTCACTTTTTGTGAATTGCCAAGCACTTATGTATACTGAACAAATATATAAACGCAAATGTGATTTGATTTGAACACGCAACAATTTCAACGACTTTACTGACTTACAGTTCATATAAGGAGATTCAATTGAAATAAATTCACTAGGCCCTAATCTATGGATTTCACATGACAGGGCAGGGGCGCAGCCATGGGTAGGCCTCGGAGGTCATAGGCCCACCCACTAGGAAGCCAGGCCCAGCCAATCAGAATGAGTTTTTGCCCACAAAAGGGCTTTATTACAGACAGAAATACTCCTCAGTTTCATCAGCTGTCCGGGGGCTGGTCTCAGACGATCCCGCAGGTGAAGATGTGGAGGTCCTGGGCTGGCGTGGTCACACGTGGACTGTGGTTGCAGTTAGCATGCCAATTGCACACTCCCTCAAAACTTGAGACATCTGTGGCATTGTGTTGTGAGACAAAACTGCACATTTTAGAGTGGCCTTTTATTGTCCCGAGCACAAGGTGCACCTGTGTAATGATCATGCTGTTTAATCAGTTTCTTGATATGCCACACCTGTCAGGTGGATGGATATTCTTTTCAAATGAGAATTGCTCACTAACATGGGTGTAAACACATTTGTGCACAACATTTGAGAGAAATAAGCTTTTTGTGCATATGGAACATTTCTGGGATCTTTTATTTCAGCTCATGAAACATGGGACCAACACTTTACATGTTGCGTTTATATTCTTGTTCAGTATAATAAAAAAATGCACATAAAGCACATAAAGGCTTCATAATTCATAAAGGTAATGTTAACTGACTGCTATTATCTCATAGAACAAGACGTTTTATGTGTTTATTACAAACACTATTCTTTCCCCATTCATTTTCCACATAGGGATGGCTGAACGAACCAGAGGTACCTTATTCCCGGGTTTTAGGACTATAAGCTGGCAAGCTCTATTGCCGTGCATTATAAGGAAATGATGCACACTCTAGAATGCCCTTCAAGCCAATCAGAAATGAGTATTCAACAAGGCCACGGTATAATTAAGCAATAAGGCCTGAGGGGGTGTGGTATACGTATGGCAATATACCACAGCTAAGGGCTGTTCTTATGTACAACGCAATGCGGAATGCCTGGATACAGCCCTTAGCCATGTTATATTGTCCATGTACCACAAACCCCAAAGATGCTTTATTGCTATTATAAACTGGTTACCAACATAATTAGAGCAGTAAAAATACATGTTTTGTCATACCCGTGGTATACGGTCTGATATAGAATGGCTGTCAGCCAATCAGAATTCAGGGCTGGATCCACCCAGTTTATAACTTCCTTTATGGACTTCGTGTCCGTTTTGAAGACGTTAAAATAAATTTGCTCCAGCGATACTACCGTAGAAACATTGACTTTAATATCAACTCTTTTCCTATACTTGACTCAATACACCATTTGAATTCAAACATTTCAATTAGCCCTATGCCATGACTATATGGCTCATAGATAGTTTGTATGAAAGTATAAAATACACTTGGGAATCATAGTCAAGTAACACAAAGTATGTACACCTGGTGCAATTGCCTCCACAAACCCTTGACAAATAGACTTGATCTTCGACCGCAGAACAACAAAAGTGCCCTGAAGACATGGAGCAATTTGTTACGGTGCTGCTCAGAGGTGTTGCCTTCCTCTAACATACATCCCTTTTAACTTGACCTCCTTTCACCAGTCACTTTCCCAGAGTGACACCGCTCCAATGACAGGTGACACGTTGTGCTCTGTGTAATTGTAGCTGCTTCAGAAACTCTCTGTCTCTCTCTTTCTCAGTCGGCGTCGTCATATTTAAAGCAGCACTATACTTAGGGGAGCAGCAGAGATCAAACAAGGTTCTGTTTGGAGGCGGTGGAATTCTGAAGCTCTGGGCAGTGAGGATTTCGCTTTGAAGGATCAGGGGAACATTCTATGGGTCTGTGGCCATCGTGAGTCACTGCTGCTGATACATACAAGTCACATTTTATCTGATTAAAAACCAAAGGCTTCATGATAAACAATTTATTTTCATAAAAGATCACCCCAATTATAAGATTCTTGCATTGCCGAAATATTTATAAACACTGCCTTATATCTGGTATTGTAATACTGACAGGCCTTATATTGTAGTATTGACACAACTAAGTACAGTGTGTCTAGTTTTATCTGTGTTACAATAAAGGCTCAATCAGAGTAGTATTACAATATCAGATAACCATAAGCGTCATAACCATAGGGGGCGCAGGAGCACGTGCCCCCTCAGATACTGTATGTCCAATAAAACATTAGATTTTTTAAAATAATAATTGTCATTTTTGTTGTGGTTGTTTCTCTGTAAAACTATTAACCACCTAGCAATTTTTTGAAGTTGTCTTTAGCCCAGTTAGATTCCCAATCTCCCACCTTCATAACTAGCTACCAAGAAGCCATTTCAGGCTATCAATCAAGTTAGAGTAGCTAGCTTGTCTAACTGTCTTACCTGGCATAGGCATAAAAATAGACATTTGTTTGTTTGTTCATAAAATTAAGCCTAATGATTATGGCTTTAGATTGCAGGAAATAACTGTTTCAGGCCAAATTCTCCAACTTCCACCCCCATCTTCATGTACTTTGTGCCCCCTCAGATTTTTGGGGTGCATAACACCCCTGCAGATAACAATACTGCTTATAAAAACTGAAGCTATCTTTTTTCATGGGCAATAATTGTTTAGTGGATGAATACAGCCCCTCACAGCAAAAACCCACTTGATGGAGCAATCATATAATTACAAATTATAGGGGACACAGGTTTTTTAGGGAGACAAAACTCAACGGTTATTATTTATAAATAATTGTGAAGCCAAGTAAAAGCCTGGATATATTTTGGTTTGAATCAGATACTCACACAAGCACTCATCAATGGCCTTCACAAAAAGTATAATGTGAGATTATACCCCAATCACAGTTATAATAAACCCCAATCAGACCATGACAAAACCTATAGTAAAAAGACTACCCTCCTTCACATGCTGTCATAATTATCACTCTTCACTATCAGTATTATGTAGATGAACATGCATTCAAAATATTATTTTCAAATACACTTCTTCTGTTTACAAATGGTTCACTATAAATCTGTTAGGGAGTTATCTGGCTTGTTGACAGAGTATTTACTGTAGGATGAATATAATACTTCCATTGGTCTGGGGGAGCTATGGAAAGTGAAGACTGCTAGCTTCATACCACATAGAAAGTAACTCTCTCCAGCCCCTTTGGAAATTGGAAGCCCCTCCACTCGCGCGGCCATGGAAGAGGTCAACCCACCTTTCCATCTGGTTCAGGGCCTGCCACTGAACTGTGGTTATTACACCTGCCATAGGTCAGCCTGCACACGCACACTGAACCCCAGAATAGACACATATACTGCTCTTTGGTGATAAAGACCTATACTCAGAAACAAGCAATAAACTGTAAATATTTACAGAGGCATTTATCTACTTGTCAGAATAGAAAACAAAGTGACATGATGCATACAAATAACTCACTTTAGTGAGTCATGTTCACGTTGTTTCCCGAAATGCAATCAAATGGAGTGAAACTCAAATTAAAGCAAAGGTTTACATTTGATTTGATTCGTTAGGATCTCCGTTAGCATAACAAAAGAAATACATAACACACAAAATACTTTACAATTTACATACAGTTCATTTAAAAACCTTATCATGTAGTGTGCGTGTGTGTGCATCGATCAGTTACATTTCAGTACGTACACACAACAAGTAGGTCATATGGGGGAGAAGTGTTGCTTTATTTGTTTTTTGAAACCAGGTTTGAGGTTCACTTGCGCTGTATGAAATGGAAAGGAGTTCCATGCACTCATGGCTCTGTATAAAACAGTATGTTTCCTTTGATGGATCTGAGAACTATGAAAAGACCCCTGGTGGCATGTCTGGTGGGGTAAGTGTCAGAAAAATAAGTTTGTGATGTGCTTATTGTGTTGCTTATCAGCATTTACCTGCATTGTGGGTCTTTAGGGCTGTTAGGTGTATCAGAACAATGAACAATTATCACTGTGTTTCAGAAAACGCCTTATTCTGTCATGGCCTATATCGAAAGATCTACAAAAAGCTGACTCAGGCCATACCAACAGTTATGACTCTGTTTGTAAGCATGTATTTGGGTGTACATCTATCATTGCCATGTTCCTAAGTGGGTGTCTGTGCACAATTCTTTACGATGACTCAATCAACTGAAAGAACACGCCCAAATATACCCTAAAGCATCCTCAGTTGTTCCCGGGGAGACTAGAGTACCGATAGGAATCTCATCAGAGCTGCAGGGAAATAACAGCTTTCTTCCTTGGCGTGGCCCTCATCTACCTGCCCTTTCTTCAAAGGTGAGGCTACCCCTTGCTGAGTCTGGTCTGTCCAAGCTGCTCCTATCCCAGGATCTCCTGTGGAGCTCACAGAGACCTGCCCAGGTCAGTCTCTCTCTCCCTCTCTGTGGGTCGAGTGGACAGTTTAAGGGGCTGTATTCTAATGTGCCCCCATTGGAATCTGGTTTACAGTTTAAAACCAGTTTACAGCTGTTTAAACACTACATCATAGCATCAGTAAAATGTCTGAGTTGTTACAACCCCAATTGATTTAGATGGCTATTCATATTGAAATTAGGTCCACTTACAGTATTGCTGTACTGAATGTCACGCTTCTGTAGCTACAGTAAATGTATCACCAAATATGACTATTACTACATAAAGTGCACTACTCTATAGTTGGAAAATGTTGTTGTCGAATCAAATATAAATAGAATGCAAAACAGTCAGTCTAACATGAGTGATCACTATTGCCTGCGGCCGACAGGGCAGACAGCATCGATAATTTAGGGGCTAAGTAAATTACAGGCCAGAGTGTATGGTGTGGCCGAGGGCAGGGGGCCAGAGCCTAGCTACCTGCCCACAGGTGTATGGGTCTGGCTAGTGGACGTGTCCCCTGCCGTGCAGTGTGTTGGTGGTGGTGTAGGCCCAGGCCTGGGGCAGAGCAGGGTTGGGGCAGGGAGTGGAGCTGCCTGCTGGGGGTCATAAGGAGCCCTCCTCCCTTCTCTGCAGGGTCCCTTACTACAGCACCGGCCCCCTGCAGACCTTTAAACCTGCCTGGATGCTTCAGCACACACACAGAGGTGAGTCTCTATCTAGGTGCTCAGCACCACTGCCAAACACTCTTTTATACCTGTCTAAAAGGGAAACTAAGAAATGCACATTGATGCTTAGTGTAATTGAATGTAATATTTCTTATATCAAAACTAACATTGTGTAATGTTTTCAGAAAGTTCTAAAGAAAATTCTTGGTTAGTGACTAAATTGTGCTTGTTAGGACCTATAACTTGCAATTTTTTCTGTTTTCTTTTCCAGACATATATACATTTGGACAACTATTGTAATGTTTAGTTTTGGTTACGTTAGACATTCCTAAATCAGTTTAGTTGATTAAAATGTGTTTAGAAATGTGTTTCTGTCTATTACGTGTGGGTTTAGCGATTACATCATGGAACGTGTTACAAAAGCAAACTGATGTTGTCTAACCATTCAACTTTAACTGTCGAGCGGTTCAGTTTATTGTTATAATTACTCCATAACCACATACAGGTCTCAGATATTCCTCTTGAGACGCTACAATAACTTATTTTTCTTTTAAATAAATAACAGGCTGTCAACAGAAGTGCCGCGCACGCATCGGTAAATGTTCACGCTTGTGATAAGAGTTCAAAACAAATCAGTTAAAGTAGTCATGGATTCCTGCATCTATCCTGGCAGGGAGGAGATGTTTCCACGACTGAGCTTCAAATGCGACACAACGTGTATAAGTACCAATATAACAGAACGGTCAATGTTCCAGTGGACCAGATGGAAAGATTGAAGCCAAAAACAACACTGAGTTTTACAGCCAAAAGGGCAGCAGTAATTTCCCTTTGATGCCACTACCAGCACACTGTTCTTAGGGGAACAGCTAGTGACGTAAATATACGCAAGTGACAAATATGGATCAGCTAGTGCAGAATACCCTTAACTTCACTAAGACCTATTCTGACCAATTACATGTTCTGAAATAGGATCCGAAATAACTATGCATTATCGACGCCATAGATTAACAATGCAAATGCTGCTGCCAAATGGACAATCTAGAGATTTAAATCACATCAGATCCTGTTGGACAGTGGGGATAGAATTGAAGAATTGAAGTGGGGTCATTGGTTTGAACGAGTTCCTAAATGGCAAGCTGTCAAGCAGATAGGTCTTATGCAAGTTCAGGCTGAGTTGGTAAGGTTACCTGTAGGTTTCCTTTCTTTAAACCTGTTTAGACTGTGCCCTGTCTCAGGCCTTGAGACCTGGGTGAGGCCAGCTGGATACTGACTACAGGTGAGCTAGTTGGTGGCTGAGTCATAGGGGTTAAACCTTGTAAAGCAATAGAAAAGATCTGCGTTTATATGCTATTAACAAATTGTTGGATGTGTCATCAATTACTTGTCACCTAAGCCAAAAAAAACAAACATGTGTTCTTAACTGACTTGCCTGACTTGTTAAATCAAATAAATAAAAAAGCTTCACCTTTATGCGTCTTGATATAAAGTGGCTATAATGCACATTTTCATGACTAACATTGAACTCATTTCATGATGTGTAACGTGGCACATGGATTACTGACATACTGTGCATACAGTAGAACTAGGCCTACAAAACCATAATGGCGCATGATAGGACTAATAGTGGAAGTAGGCCAACATGAGAGCTATCAAGCTACTTCTGACCAGGAGGTTGATTGAAGCCTACTGATTGATGGCCACTGGGTTGGGGACTATTGATGCCACTTGTCTGCTCTGTGGGCTTCCCAGCAGTGTGCCAGCAGGCTTCCCAGCAGTGTGCCAGCAGGCTTCCCAGCAGTGTGCCAGCAGTCTTCCCAGCAGTGTGCCAGCAGGCTTCCCAGCAGTGTGCCAGCAGGCTTCCCAGCAGTGTGCCAGCAGACTTCCCAACAGTGTGCCAGCAGGCTTCCTTGGGATCTCCCCCTGAAACAGGAGTCAGGAAGGGCTGCACACTGAGGAATGTTGTTGCCATTTAAGCGGCCATTACTACCTGCTAGCTCTCATTCTCCCTGGCCTCTATTGCCCGGGGATTCAATTGGATTGGAGCTGTAAACCCTTGTGTTTCATGGGGCTGGGCAGGTAATTGAAGTAAGGCAGGCCCTCATTCAGGCTCCGTGGGGGGCTACAATCACAGACCAGCCCTAGCCTTTGGCCTGCTCTGCCAGGAGCTAAAGAGGGCACAGCGGGGGAACCTATCAAACACCGCTGGTGCCTTGCTCCAGTTCCAAACACACACAACTGGATTCCAACTACTTCTATACCTGTTTGGTCTTGTATATTTCACCTGAATAAGGATTTGTGATGTGTGGGGACAAAGACAATGTTACTAAATAAGACATTTTTACTAAATGAACTCCATCTGTATATTAAAACGTGGGTTTAGTTTGACTGTACTCTCTGGGCCAAATCAGACAAAGAAAGCGAATATGATTCATTTAATATTACTCATAATTTACACAGAGAAAGCAAATATTTTATTAATTAGTCAGGATTTGGCAATGGAGCTCACTTTACACAGGTGGAGTTTCTATGGAAGAAAAAGTAGCAGGGGCATCATGCACCCCCAAAATCTGAGGGGGCACAGAGTAAGTGAGGATGATGGAGAATTTGGAACTTTTCAAACACCTGAAAAAGCTATTTCCTGCAATCTAGAGCCATGCTTAATTCTATGTAAAAAATGTGTACATCTTTCTGCATATCTAAGCATACCTCTTGAGCTGTCTGTATCCTCCTGTCTGGTGGTTCTTTTTTTAAAGAAACTAAATATTCTTCTCTGCAACTCAGCTAAAATCTGGGTAAAAACGTTAAGGAATGTGAGTCTTATTCAGTATATGTAGTACTTGCTTGCTTTTCTAAGGTCTATTAAATTTGCCTGCAGGCATGCCAGCTTAAGATAGTTAGACAAGCTAACTATTAACTTGATTGATAGCCTGAAAAGGCTTCTTGGTAGCTTATTATGAGGTTGGGAGATTTGGAACATATAATTGATCAAATTTACTTAAGTATCAAAAGTAAAAGTATAAATCATTTCAAATGTCTTATATTAAGTAAAAAGTAAACCAGATAGCACAATTTTGTTGTTTTCTTTATTGACTGACAGACAGGGGCACACTTCAACGCTCAGACATAATTCACAAACAAAGCATTTGTGTTTAGTGAGTCCGCCAGATCAGAGGCAGTAGAGATGTCCCTCAAGAAGGACATGAAAGAAAGTCCCCACCACACCAATCACATGCAAATGACAACAAGTAGGTATAGTTTCACCTCTTCAATAGTAACAGAAACAGCCAAAAAGCAACAGCAAATACTCTCAATAATCCCACTGTGAATAAAGGATGTGCTAAAACAAAACAGAGAGGTTCAAAGAGTTCTGCATTGTGTTCATAAAAGGGCTGGGTCCTCGATGTTAAGAGCTTAGGAGTTAGACAATGAACATCTCAAATGTCTATCATGAGGTGTCTCACATAGCATAGGCTTGAGATAAGAGGGATTCTGAATGCATGGGTGTTCTGTATGGTCACAAGCTTTGTATAAAGATGAACAAGAGTTTTCTAGAAAGCCCTAGGAAATAGAGAACATCACACTGATTTTAGCATGTCAGTAGAACGACTGATCAAAGTTGATACAAAGGCTAAACTCATGCTCCTCTTTTGGCTCTTCTCTGTGTTTTCACAGCTGGCTGTCGGTGGTTGTTTCAGGCTGAGGTGTAGCATCATCATCCTGGATGGCAGACAGGGGAAGATGGGATGCCCTGCCTTCCTGCCCTGCCTCCACGCCACCAGCTGCCTGGGTCAGGTCTGTAGAGAGAGGGGCAGGGCAGTCCCAGCCAGGCTTACAGTACCTGGCTCTGGTTCTGGCAAATAAGCTGATTAGCAGTGAAGAACCACTATCACCTCCTGGGACACATTGTAGGAGAGGCATGGAGTATAAATGCTAACAGTCAGCTGTGTGATAAAGCTGTTTTCAAGTAATATGTATTATTTAACATTAAAGGTCCAATGCAGCCATTTTTAATTACATTTCAAATAATTTCTCGGTAAATAATTATGTACCTTACTGTGATTGTTTTCAATTAAAATGGTCAGAAAGAAACAAGAATAGCTTCTTTGTAAAGAGTAATTTCACAAGCAAGAATTTAGCTTAGGCGTGGTCTGATTGGGGACGGGAAAACTAGCTGTTATTGGCAGTGAGGTTTGGAACTCTCTTCTTATTGGTCTATTAACCAATTTACCACCTGGCAATGTCACCAGGCATGCCAAAACTCCACCCCACCAAAACAGGCTGAAATTCAGTCTTTTCAATCAGCTTTTACACTAAATGGGCATTATCATTATTTTCACAATTTAACAGTATTAGTCCAACCTCATAGTGTGAACGTATATATAAGACACAGGCAAATCTAGTTTTTGACTGCCCTGGGCCTTTAAAATGTTAATTCCATCTCTTTATCCAGCCTGTATGTACAGTTGATGTAGATTACAATTTATGAGCAGTCTGTCCTCACCATTCAAGCATAGTGATACACAAACAAATGTCAACACTTTAATTATATATTTTTTAATTTATACTTTTTTTAACCCCTTTTTCTCCCCAATTTCATGATTTCCAATTGGTAGTTACAGTCTTGTCCAATCGCTGCAACTCCCATACAGACTCGGGAGAGGCAATGGTCGTGAGCCGTACGTCCTCCGAAACACGACCCCGCCAAACCACACTGCGTTTTGACACAATGCTCGCTTAACCCAGAAGCCTGCCGCACCAATGTGTCAGAGGAAACACCGTACACCTGGCGACTGTGTCAGTGTGCATGCGCCACAGGAATTGCTAGAGCGTGATTGGACAAGGACATCCCGGTCGGCCAAACCCTCCCCTAACCCGGACGACCCTGGGTCAATTGTGCATTGCCTGATGGGTCGCCCAATCACGGCAGGCTGCGACACAGCCTGGAATCTAACCAGGATCTGTAGTGATGCAGCTAGCACTGCGATGCAGTGCCTTAGACAGCTGCGCCACTCGGGAGGCCGTCAACACTTTGATTTGATTGAACTTTCCAAACAGACAGAGGTAAAGGTAAGGTTTAAGTGTCCCAAGGCAGCCTATGGGGCCACTTAAAGGTGTTGTATGGAGGCAGAGGATAAGCGAGATCAGGGGATCCCTGAAGGCATCAGCAGCAGTGAGTTCCACGAGAGTCAGGTAAAGATCAGGATCTGGCCATCTCTGGACTCATCGGCTGCAGGGTGGTGGGTACACAGTCAGGGCCTGGGGCTGCCATGGTGAAGGATAAATACCTCCACCATCAAATCAACTGGTTGTTGATTCTGGTCAAACTGCATTTTTACTCCCCTGCAGTAAAGGCCATATATACAGTAACTAAGCTAAAGTGACAGTTTCATGTATGTTCAGAGTATAGCTGAACCGGAGCTATAATGTTGAGGGAAGCCACTTCCCTGGTCCTCTAACCACTGTCCTGGTAACACAACCTCCATTTTAGTGTAAAAATCAGAATATGAAGGATGTCTCCTTTTGATAAAAGCCCAACTTAGAGCAATAGTTTGCATTACCCCCTCATTTTATATATATACAGTTCCAGTCACAAGTTTGGACACACCTGCTCATTCAAGTGTTTTTCTGCATTTTTTTATGAGGAGAATGCTAAGAGTGTGCAAAGCTCTCATCAAGGCAAAGGGTGGCTACTTTGAAGAATCTCAAATAAATAAAAAATATTGATTTGTTTAACACTTTTTTGCCTCATGATTCCATATGTGTTAATTCATAGTTTTGATGTCTTAACTTTTATTCTACAATGTAGAAAATAGTACAAATAAAGAAAAACCCTTGAATGTGTAGGTGTGTCCAAACTTTTGACTGGTACTGTATGTGTAACATAGCCTTATGTGGCCAATTCCTTACATAAAACAGAAGACATAGTAACAATAACTAACATAGATTTATTCTATAGAACAAACAATGGAAGTGTCAGCTATAAATGGATTCATATCTCATAATAGCGCCTCGGCTACAATAAGAGTTGACCCCCTGCTATGGGAATCATGATCCTTATCTTCTCTATCAGCTTCCCAAAGCACCCAGCTTCCTGCATGCCCTCACACTACTGACAGTGGTAATAACAGTCCTGCAGCAGGCAGTGAGTTGAGGAAGCCAGCTTTGGTCTCTGAGACTTACCTCCGAGCCATGTCTGTCAATCTGCCTGACCCTTAGCTTACACTCCTCAGCCTGTCAGTCCTCAGCCTTACCTTACATCACATACCGAATATATCATTAAGAGACCCTATGAACATGGCCAGGGGCCAGAGAGAAATGACTTGGCTTCATAAAGAAAAGCAATCTCAGAAAGGGGCCACATAAAGAGGAAGCATTCACAATCTCTGACTAAAACTGACTCCGTGTACATGTTTGGTACCACTTAGGCCCAATTTCCTGATAATATAAACTGTATCACTTTGTAGTCAGTTTAGGTAATAAGGAAGAACATAACTTGATTAATAATCCATAAATGACAGTTCAGCTTTACCCAACCCCTCCCACACACATGAGTTTCCAGAAGCTGCAGCAGAGAAAGGAAGGTATAAACATGCACATTGTCTATGTGCTCTCCGTAAAAGAAAAACCGATTACACCATAATTGCATCCAAGAAATGATAACTTATAGACAAATAAAGTAATATAGTGTATAGTGTTGGAGGAGCATGTTGATGCGGTACATTTCCAAGCAACCCGCACCATTTATTTTCTCATTAGCCTGGAGCCTTACCACAAAGTACCAAGGAAAACATTCCCCTTTTGATGTCATTAACAGGCTGACACTGACACTCGGCTCAGATTGCTCACTGCTGACAGGGTGCGTGAGGAAGTATGTGTCTGCAGGGGCATATGCACGAGGACCAGGGGATTGCTAGAGCGTTAACGGAGTCCAAAGGTCTCGGCAGAGACGGAAATGGGCGGCCCTTGTGTTTCCACAGTCATCGTAGTGAGTCGTTCTGTACTTTGCAAGAAAGAGCCTCGCCCATTTCATTGCTTTGGGATCTGAAGTTGTAGCACTGCACAAGTACTGGAACTGTACTGTCAATTCTGAACACATTAGATATCCCTCTGCAACGGAATCCAATTATAATCTGTTATGGGAGAAATTTGGCTACTGCTTGCTGTGGGTTTTCACCTCCCGACTCCCTAACCGGGGTCGAAAAGTGGGGAAACCCCTTGTTTTCTGTTCGCTTTGTGTGGCCTATAAACTCTGGATGCAGAGGTAGAGTAGACACAACCACAAAGTAGCCCCCTGTTGCCATGCGTTACGTAGTTAAAGATCTGAGGTTAACTGATGGAGACATGCAGGCTAACGGAAGGGGACCTGGTCCCCTAGCGGCAGGCAAGCATCAGAGGAGGAAATGCCTCTGTTCTGGAGACCATTAGCTAGTTGCACATTAGGGGCGCATGAACTACTACAAGAACATGATCATCCACCACCTTCGCAGTCCTCAGTCCTCACACAGACAGGTCAGGAGGCTAAGAGTTCACCACAATAAGCTGTAACAACAATATGCAGGTAGTGACACAAATGCTTCAAATCAAATCAAATTGTATTGGTCACATACACATGGTTAGCAGATGTTAATGCGAGTGTAGCGAAATGCTTGTGCTTCTAGTTCCGACAATGCAGTAATAGCAAACAAGTAATCTAACAATTCCCCAACAACTACCTAATACACACAAATCTGATCGTCTATGAAAGCCAACTGACATTTACTCCTGAGGTGCTGACCTGTTGCACCCTCGACAACCACTGTGATTATTACTATTTGACCCTGCTGGTCATCTATGAACATTTGAACATCTTGGCCATGTTCTGTTATAATCTCCACCAGGCACAGCCAGAAGAGGACTGGCCACCCCTCATAGCCTGGTTCCTCTCTAGGTTTCTTCCTAGGATCTGGCCTTTCTAGGGAGTTTTTCCTAGCCACCGTGCTTCTACACCTGCATTGCTTGCTATTTGGGATTTTAGGCTGGGTTTCTGTACAGCACTTTGAGATATTATCTGATGTAAGAAGGGCTTTATAAATTAAATTTGATTTGATTTGAAATCTAAAGGGATGGAATAAGAATGTGTAGATATAAATATATGGATGAGCGATGGCCGAGCGGCATAGGCAAGATGCAGTAGATGGTATAGAGTACAGTGTATCCATATGAGATGAGTAATGTAAGATATGTTAACATTATTAACATGGCACTGTTTAAAGTGACTAGTGATCCATTTATTAAAGTGGCCATTGATTGGGTCTCTATGTAGGCAGCAGCCTCTCTGAGTTAGTGAATGCTGTTTAGCAGTCTGATGGTCTTGAGATAGAAGCTGTTTTTCAGTCTCTCGATCCCAGCATTGATGCACCTGTACTGACCTCGCCTTCTGGATGATAGTGGTGTGAACAGGCAGTGGCTCGGGTGTTTGTTGTCCTTAATGATCTTTTTGGCCTTCCTGTGACATCCGGTGGTGCAGGTGTCATGGAGGGCAGGTAGTTTGCCCCTGGTGATGTGTTGTGCAGACCGCATCACCCTTTGGAGAGCCTTGCGGTTGCGGGCGGTGCAGTTCCCGTACCAGGCGGTGATACAGCCCAACAGGATGCTCTCGATTGTGCATCTGTTTTTTCAGGGTTTTAGGTGACAAGCCAAATTTCTTCAGCCTCCTTTTTACAGTCATGCTTAGTACGTGAAAAGGTATTGGCCTGTACATGGTTGGTTGGTTGATTATAGGTTGATTATGCCCGGTACTGTTGAGACACCTTACCTGAATTACAATCTATACCACCAGTACATCTTTGTACACTCATTCAGTTCCCCCAAAATACACACACATAGGCTACGTTTATACAGGCAGCCCAATTCAGATATTTTTTACTAATTAGTCTTTTGACCAATCAGATCAGCTCTGAAAAACATATTTTTCTTTATCTTTATTTAACTAGCTGAGTCAGTTAAGAACAAATTCTTATTTACAATGACGGCCTACCAAAAGGCAAAATACCTCCTGCGGGGACAGGGCTGGGATAAAAAATAAAATAAAAATATAGGACAAAATACAATTCATGACAAGAGAGACACCACAAAACTACATAAAGAGAGACCTAAGACAACAACATAGTATGCCAGCCACACATGACAACACAGCATGGTAGCAACACAACATGACAACAACATGGTCACAATACAGCATGGCAGTAGCACAACATGTTAGCAGCACAAAACATGGTACAAACGTTATTGGGCACAGACAACAGCACAAGGGGGAAGAAGGCAACAATACATCACGCGAAGCAGCCACATCTGTCAGTAAGAGTATCTATAATTGAGTGTTTCATTTTAATTTATTTAACTTGGCAAGTCAGTTAAGAACAAATTCTTATTTACAATGACCGGCTACACCGGCAACGCCCTACAGAACCCCCAATCACTGCCAGTTATGATACAGCCTGGATCTGAACCAGGGTGACTGTAGTGATGCTTCTAGCACTGAGATGCAGTGCCTTAGACTGCTGCGCCACTCGGGTGCCCAATGAAGAGATGGAGATAAAACTGTCCAGTCTGAGTGTTTGTTGCAGCTCGTTCCAGTCGCTAGCTGCAGCGAACTGAAAAAGAGGAGCAACGCAGGGATGTGTGTGCTTTGGGGACCTTTGGGGACCTTTAACATGATGTGAAAAGATCTGATGTGATTGATCAAAAGACCAATTAGTGGGAAAAAAATATCAGAATTGGGCTGCCTGTGTGGACACAGCCTTAAGGTCATTTTTGGGCTGAGATCTGATTACAATATTTGGAAAACAAACACTCAGCAAAATCAAACACTTAGCAGTCTTGGGTTACTCTGTTCAAACAGATCCAAACGGCTCTTGTTAGAGGCACTTTAGGTTGGTATAGATATCAGGTTTCCAGATTTGCCATAGCACATAGCAGCCGTTCAAATAACAACTAACCACAAAGTATACTAACAATACACATGAAAGGTAGATGGAGCACCTGATTTGAACCCATGTGACATCAACTCGTCTTTTGTTGTGCCATAAGTAGAGAGGGGGAGCGAGATGGCGGGAGCGAGAGTCGGGGAGCGAGAGGGGGAGCGAGAGAGAGAGAGAGAGAGGGAGGTTGGGTTGTTCATGACTTTTCTGGGATATCGTAGGAGATCTACCTGTAGCTGTATAGTGCAGAGGGTTCAGAAATCTTGAATATGTCCTTAGTCCATCACATGGAAAATGTGTAGAATTGCAGGAAATGTGCTTTAAAATGTAAAATGTTTCTCTCTGCTAACAAGAGGGGGGAGAAAAGTTTGAACAGTTTGGGGTGGCATGGGTTCCGAGGTGGGGGTTTGTTACAACGCCGATAAATGACAATAACCATCTGGACCTTTGCCACCTAGGAAATTTGTGTAAACGAACCTTCTCAAATAGTATTTAAGAACCCCTGATGTAGAATAAGCAGGAGTTAGCCATGTATACTTGCTAGCTTGGAGTCAAGCCAGCTTTATGGGAGTTCCTTGCTCTCTATATTTGGGCCCATTCCGAGGTGTGGTTCTCTTGGCTGGTGGATAAGTCTTGTTTATAGAGGATGGCCACTAAATGGCCACTAAATTAGACAAGTAATAGTTAGTTATTAATACATGTGCGAGGGATTAAGTGAATGTGGGAATGGGTGTGGCAGTCCTCGTTGCATGAGAAATGGAACCATTATCTCACGTTTGATTGTGAACAGTCTAGTACCACAGGTACTGTAGTCCCACAGTGATGCTCATCTTATGTCTTCATTGATTAGCAGCTCATTAACTGCTGCAGCTATTAAAGAGAATATAATGTATGGTAGACTGTTGCCACACTTACACAGAAAGCCATTGTTGAATTTCACAATTCTATGTCACCTTGCTTCGTTGTTTTACAGCCCTATACCGGTAGTATGTTTCTCAGTCCAAACCCGATCTTATGGACAGGATGATGACTCACGCGAAGGAAACTTAAGCTGCCTTTTAGGGTCCCCACCCTTACTGTTCTGCACCCATACACACCTCTACATTGCCGTCTCGTCTTCTCATTGGTCCGTCCAGTGGCAGAAAACAGCAGGGCTGAGGTTGGAGAAGAGGGTGGAGCTCGTCGTGAGTCATGAACCGCTATGCCACTCTCTACAAACCGAACGCTCCCTTGCTATCTTCAGGTCAGTTGTTTCTATGACGATAGATTGACAGTTTATCATCTGCTAACAAAATCCAGCAGAAATGAGTCATACTGTACTGGTCACATGCCTTGCTTGTCTTTATCTGCAAAGACAGTACTTTGGTTCTCAAAAGCCTTTTCTCAAAATTGCATGCTTAGTTTTGATACTGTTCTTGTTAATGATCACACTATTGTTTTAGAGTAAAGCAATTAAACAGTCTATTCCACATCAGTGCATATTCTGCGTCCAACCTGCACCAAGCAGCAGGGTGGAGAAAGCCTCTGATTACTACAACATGCACAAGTTCACAGCTGTGCAAACCTGCTACAATCAGTCTCTGAATCAACACTTCATTCCCCCTCAGCAAACTGAACTTTGACTGTAAATATAGGAATAAGAAACACAACATGTATTCACAAATTATACTGTAAAAAAAGAAGAAGCTCTTACTGAGGTGAGATTAAAAAAGCTTGTGTTAAATGTTTGCCAATGCACCTTGAGTGAGCTTCCTGTTTATTTCTTTCATGAACTTAATAATGAGTTTCCTTCTACTACCTGAATGTATGGTTAACTGTAAGAGAGTACACATGAACATACATGGATTCCTGTTCGCTCCCGAACATGGATTTATAATATTGATGGACGCCTACAAAAAACACATTTACAGTGCCTTGCGAAAGTATTCGGCCCCCTTGAACTTTGCGACCTTTTGCCACATTTCAGGCTTCAAACATAAAGATATAAAACTGTATTTTTTTGTGAAGAATCAACAACAAGTGGGACACAATCATGAAGTGGAACGACATTTATTGGATATTTCAAACTTTTTTTAACAAATCAAAAACTGAAAAATTGGGCGTGCAAAATTATTCAGCCCCTTAAGTTAATACTTTGTAGTGCCACCTTTTGCTGCGATTACAGCTGTAAGTCGCTTGGGGTATGTCTCTATCAGTTTTGCACATCAAGAGACTGCAATTTTTTCCCATTCCTCCTTGCAAAACAGCTCGAGCTCAGTGAGGTTGGATGGAGAGCATTTGTGAACAGCAGTTTTCAGTTCTTTCCACAGATTCTCGATTGGATTCAGGTCTGGACTTTGACTTGGCCATTCTAACACCTGGATATGTTTATTTTTGAACCATTCCATTGTAGATTTTGCTTTATGTTTTGGATCATTGTCTTGTTGGAAGACCAATCTCCGTCCCAGTCTCAGGTCTTTTGCAGACTCCATCAGGTTTTCTTCCAGAATGGTCCTGTATTTGGCTCCATCCATCTTCCCATCAATTTTAACCATCTTCCCTGTCCCTGCTGAAGAAAAGCAGGCCCAAACCATGATGCTGCCACCACCATGTTTGACAGTGGTGATGGTGTGTTCAGGGTGGTGAGTTGTGTTGCTTTTACGCCAAAAATAACGTTTTGCATTGTTGCCAAAAAGTTCAATTTTGGTTTCATCTGACCAGAGCACCTTCTTCCACATGTTTGGTGTGTCTCCCAGGTGGCTTGTGGCAAACTTTAAACAACACTTTTTATGGATATCTTTAAGAAATGGCTTTCTTCTTGCCACTCTTCCATAAAGGCCAGATTTGTGCAATATACGACTGATTGTTGTCCTATGGACAGAGTCTCCCACCTCAGCTGTAGATCTCTGCAGTTCATCCAGAGTGATCATGGGCCTCTTGGCTGCATCTCTGATCAGTCTTCTCCTTGTATGAGCTGAAAGTTTAGAGGGATGGCCAGGTCTTGGTAGATTTGCAGTGGTCTGATACTCCTTCCATTTCAATATTATCGCTTGCACAGTGCTCCTTGGGATGTTTAAAGCTTGGGAAATCTTTGTGTATCCAAATCCAGCTTTAAACTTCTTCACAACAGTATCTCGGACCTGCCTGGTGTGTTCCTTGTTCTTCATGATGCTCTCTGCACTTTTAACGGACCTCTGAGACTATCACAGTGCAGGTGCATTTATACGGAGACTTGATTACACACAGGTGGATTGTATTTATCATCATTAGTCATTTAGGTCAACATTGGATCATTCAGAGATCCTCACTGAACTTCTGGAGAGAGTTTGCTGCACTGAAAGTAAAGGGGCTGAATAATTTTGCACGCCCAATTTTTCAGTTTTTGATTTGTTAAAAAAGTTTGAAATATCCAATAAATGTCGTTCCACTTCATGATTGTGTCCCACTTGTTATTGATTCTTCACAAAAAAATACAGTTTTATATCTTTATGTTTGAAGCCTGAAATGTGGCAAAAGGTCGCAAAGTTCAAGGGGGCCTAATACTTTCGCAAGGCACTGTAAGTTGACAAAATCAGTCTGGTAAAATGACAAAAAAGGAGAGTTCGGTGAGAACAGCACATTTCAGACATTGACTGCAATGCAATGCGCTTCACAGAGAAAAAAATGAATAAAAAACTATGAAAATGAAAGCTGAAATATGTACTACACAACAAACATAAGATGAAAACTAAAGAATGACAAATACTGAACAACTAAAAAGCACCCCAAGGAAAAGCAAAGCTAAAAAGATGGGTTTTAAGATTGGCTTTAAGATCTCTTTTAAATATGTCCACAGTTTCGACCCCCTTAGGTTCACGGGGAGTTTATTCCAGAGGCTGGGGGCATAATAACTAAAGGCTGCCTCTCCATACTGCTTGGTTCTAGGCTTTGGGATAGTTAAAAGGCCAGTGCCAGAGGACCTGAGAGACCTACTGGGTACATGACTTAAAAGCATGTCTGACGTGTATTGAGGTGCACAATCGTGGATTGATTTAAAAAACAATATAATAATATTAAAATCCATTCTTAAACTCACAGGGAGCCAGTGCAGAGACCTTAAAACTGGTGTAAAATGTGCTCTCTGTCTGGTCTTGGTCAGTACCTGTGCTGCAGCATTCTGTATGTTTTGCAGTTGACCAATGGCTTTCTTGGGTAGACCAGACAGGAGAGCATTACAGTAGTCAAGCCTGCTTGTAATAAAAGCATGGATGAGTCTCCCTGTATCAGCCTGTGAGAGAAACGGCCCCACCTTGGCAATGTTCCTCAGTTGGTAAAAAGCTATTGCTTAAAAGCATTTTTTAAAACTCTCCATTATACCGAACACATTGGGTGAAGAGATACAATTTAGATGAGATATTGATCAAACTGAATCTAATGCGCGAAGCAAGACAGGGCACGTAGAGAGGTATTTCCAATTTGAATGAAAAGAGAAAGTGACAAGGCTGAAGACACAGCAGATCCTCGCTATCTAGACGCCAAAGGCACTGCACATCACATAATCACACCATGCAGAGTGTAGAGTTACAACAAATCACCTGCTCCTGCATAATGCACTGAGACCAGGGGAAGAACCAATGATATAATATTAAATAGGTCCAGGATGTAGTTATCATGCAATTTGCAATCTAATCTGCAGTAATGAACATCAGAATTGATTGATAGACCTGGGGATTTCTCTTCATAGGCTGATTGTTTTGGATCACACTGTACGGTACACCTTTGCCCTCAAGACAGAAAGGTGAACACTGATCATTAGCAACCATAACTAATATACAAAATACATAGAGGACAGATTTATTGTAACTGTTATGTACTGTACGGTGTGCTGCGTGTTTCTTATGGTTTTTGATAGTGTGTTGCTGTGTGTATGAATAGGTGGTCAGAATGAGTGGGACATGTCATTAAACGTCAATGTAACGTGTACAATGTGAAACCGTGCAGACGTGCGTTCTTCATATAGCTAAGCTAGCTATAACAGTAACCCTGACAAAGGTTTGCGCCATCTCATTTGCTAAGACACTAAGAGTGGCTTGCCTGTAGATAGGACAAATATGGTCTGGCATTAGATAAGTGACTTGCAGTATGGAAAATACTGACTAGGGTAGTGATAGTCATAACCCTTAACCTAGCTTCATGTCCACACCCCGGCTCAACCCAAACCCTAGCAATAACCCTTAACCTAGCTTCATGTCCACACCCCAGCTCAACCCAAACCCTAGCAATAACCCTTAACCTAGCTTCATGTCCACACCCCAGCTCAACCCAAACCCTAGTCATAACCCTTAACCTAGCTTCATGTCCACACCCCAGCTCAACCCAAACCCTAGTCATAACCCTTAACCTAGCTTCATGTCCACACCCCAGCTCAACCCAAACCCAAACCCTAGCCATAACCCTTAACCTAGCTTCATGTCCACACCCCAGCTCAACCCAAACCCTAGCAATAACCCTTAACCTAGCTTCATGTCCACACCCCAGCTCAACCCAAACCCTAGCAATAACCCTTAACCTAGCTTCATGTCCACACCCCAGCTCAACCCAAACCCTAGCAATAACCCTTAAAACCTCTTAAGGATCCGCCCCTTTTTTTCAATTTTCACTCAAAATGACATACCCAAATCTAACTGCCTGTAGCTCAGGCCCTAAAGCAAGGATATGCATATTCTCGGTATCGTTTGAAAGGAAACACTTTGAAGATGTGAAGAAATTATTTTTAAGCGCTACGTGCTTCAGCACTTGGCGGTCCCGCGCTGTGAGCCTGTGTGGCCTACCACTTTGAGCAGTTGTTGCTCCTAGACATTTCCACTTCACAATAACAGCACTTACAGCTGACCAGGGCAGCTCTACCATGGCAGAAATTTGACGAACTGTCTTGTTGGAAAGGTGGCATTCTATGACGGTGCCACGTTGAAAGCCACTGAGCTCTTCAGTACGGGCAAATTGTACTGCCAATGTTTGTCTTTGGAGATTGCATGGTTGTGTGCTAAATTTTATACACCTGTCAGCAACGGGTGTGGCTGAAATAGCCGATTCCACTAATTTGAAGGTGTGTCAACATACTTTTGTATATATATATATATATTTTTTGACTCATATTTTTTGACTCACAATGCCAATGCCACCCTCCTCTCTTTCATGGTGCTGTCATTCAATACACTTTCAATTTTTGCTGTCATAGGCTCCCTAGTCTGACTTTCTCACACGGGCAACAATGATTCAGCTAAGTTAGCTAGCTAACGTTAGTTAATGTGATCCTACGAGGCTACATCTAGGCTACATATTGCATTTCAATTGCCTCATGCCAATGGCACAACATATTCACTCGTGGTTAGATCAGAATTGGTGTCATAATCATAGGCCTGTACAGAGAATGAAGTCAAAATCACAAGTCCAAATCCCTATCCATGGCTTAGGAAATGCCCAATTTAGCAAGCTAGCTACTGCAGGACATCAACACAAGCAGACCAGAAACAGACACGTTTTCAGAAAATGTGTTTTTTACAAAGGAAGTGATTTGATTGGATCCAGATCCAGATCCAGATCCAGATCCAAACTGGCCTCCCTTGGGGGGGGGTTTCTGCACCGGGACAACCCACAATTGAGCCCAGCTCAATGCTGATGGTTAGTAGTTTTATTTTTTTAAATTACCAAAGGAGGCCAAATGCTTGCTGGCATCAATCAATCAAATGCTATGGCGGCAACATGTTATACTCTTTTGGTCCAGACAGCATCAGATACATGGGCTACACATACCGAGACAGAGGGGCGCTGTGTCCTTCGCTCTGAGGATTTCTCTGGTGAGATTCAGCCACTTGCGAATTCACCGAAGATTATGAAAACAGGGAGAGAGAAGAAAGAGGAATTATTTTATAATTGTAATTTATTTATTGGTCAAATATCTGGGGAAGCCTGGCTTCACTTGGCATCCATGAATATACGCCACTGAAATCAAATAACACATTTTTTGTCACATGCGCCGAATACAACGGGTATAGACTTTACCGTGAAATGCTTGCTTACGAGCCCTTCCCAACGATGCAGAGTTAGGGTTCATTCAAATTTTAAAAAAGATCTAGTAACACAAGAGGAATAACATACACAACAATGAGGCTATATACAGGGAGTACCAGTACCAGATCAATGTGCAGAGTTACGAGGTATTTGCTGAAGATACTGTATGTACATAAAGGCAGGGTAAAGTGACAAGGTATCAGAATAGATAACAACAACAGAGTAGCAGCAGCATATGATGAGTGTGAACGTGTGTTTTGTGTGTGTGTGTGTGTGTGTGTGTGTGTGTGTGTTGTGTGTGTGTGTGTGTGTGTGTGTGTGTGTGTGTGTGTGTGTGTGTGTGTGTGTGTGTGTGTGTGTGTGTGTGTGTTCCTGCAAGTGTGTGCTGTGTCGGTATGCACGTGTGTGTTATGTGTTTGTGCATATGTAGTGAATGTGAATGTGTGTGGGTTTTATATGATAGTGTCAGTGTAGTGTGTGTGAGTGTGTGTGTATATAGCGGGTAACAGGGTTTCCTTAAGGAATTCCGATGCACACTTTTGTCCACATTTACTTTTCCTCAGCCAACAAGACCGGTAATGAACAGCAAAATCACTCGTCTCTGTCAATCTACTATCCCCCATATTAAAGGTTCTTCAAAGGGTTCTCCCATTGGGACAGCCAAAGAAACCTTTTTGGTTCAAGATAGCACCTTTTTTTCAAAGAAAGTAAACTATGAATCAGTTTGTCAATTTGTGCTGGAAAGAAATACGTAGCTTAATTTTCCAAACAAACTCTGGGATAGTTTTGGGACGATAGATCCCAAATTCATACTGTTTACTAACTACAAATACTGTTTACTAACTGTTTACGGCCTAGCTACAACTACAAAAAGCAATGAGGCTGATGCAGCAGATCAGAACGTTCAGCTTAAAATGTTGATCAACTATACATTTTTCACATTATAAGTGAAGGAGGCTTTGTTTCGAAATAGGAAGCCGATTCTAGATTTAATTTTGGATTGGAGATGCTTAATGTGTGGAAGGAGAGTTTACAGTCTAACCAGACAACCTAGGTCTTTGTAGTTGTCCACATATTCTAAGTAAGAACCGTCCAGAGTAGTGATGCTAGACGGGCGGGTGCTGGCAACGATCGGTTGAAGAGCATGTATTTAGTTTGACTTGTATTTAAGAGCAATTGGAGGCCACGGAAGGAGAGTTGTATGGCATTGAAGCTCGTCTGGAGGTTAGTTAACACTAAAGAAGGGCCAGAAGTATACAGAATGGTGTCGTCTGCGTAGAAGTGGATCAGAGAATCACCAGCAGCAACAGCGACATCATTGATGTATACAGAGAAAAGAGTCGGCCTGAGAATTGAACCCTGTGGCACCCCCATAGAGACTGCCAGAGGTCCAAACAACAGGCCCTCAGATTTGACACACTGAACTCTGTCTGAGAAGTAGTTGGTGAACCAGGCGAGCGAGTCATTTGAGAAACCAAGGCTGTTGTGTCTGCTGATAAAAATGCAGGGATTGACAGAGTCGAAAGCCTTGGCCAGGTCGATGAATAAGGCTGCACAGTCGTGTCTTTTATCGATGGAGGTAATGATATAATTTAGGACCTTGAGCGTGGCTGAGGTGCACCCATGACCAGCTCTGAAACCATATTGCATGGCGGAGAAGGTATGGTGGGATTCGAAATGGTCGGTGGTCTGTTTGTTAACTTGGCTTTCGAAGACCTTCAAGAGAGGTTGAACAGGCTAGTAATAGGGGTTGCAACAATTGCGGTGGATAATTTTAGAAAGAGAGGGTCCAGATTGTCTAGTCCAGCTGATTTGCAGGGGTCCAGATATTGCCGCTCTTTCAGAACATCAGCTATCTGGATTTGGGTGAAGGAGAAATGGGGAGGCTTGGGCAAGTTGCTGTGGGGGGTGCAGAGCTGTTGGCCGGGGTAGGGGTAGCCAGGTAGAAAGCATGGCCAGCCGTAGAAAAATGCTTCTTGAAATTCTCGATTATCGTATATTTATCGGCGGTGACAGTGTTTCCTAGCCTCAGTGCAGTGGGCAGCTGGGAGGAAGTGCTCTTATTCTCAATGGACTTTACAGTGCCCCAGAACTTTTTAGAGTTTGTGCTACAGGATGCAAATTTTTGTTTGAAAAAGCTAGCCTTTGCTTTCCTAACTGCCTGTGTATATTGGTTTCTAACTTCCCGTGGGAGAGGGCAGTGTGAAGTGCAATTGAGATTGTGTCATGTGATGATAGTGTTGACCAGCCTCTCAAAGCACTTCATAATTACAGATGTGAGTGCTACAGGGTGATAGTCATTTAGCAGGTTACCTTGGAGTTCTTGGGAATAGGGACAATGGTGGTCCGCTTGAAACATGTTGGGATTACAGACTGGAGAAAGGAGAGATTGAAAATGTCTGTGAAGACATTTGCCACCCTTAGGCCTACAGTGTAACCTGGCTTCATGTCCACACCCCAGCTCAACCTTTACAGAAATAATTACATAGTAATAAGTACACTGTCATGGACAGATTTACCCAATGTGCTTTATGAATTGGATTCACTCTCAATTGACAAGAATATTTGCATCACCGTGTTACTCATTTAGTTGACTCCCTTAAGGAGTTTGACAAACAAGTCAAGCTACATTTGGTGCACGAGAAAACGTGATTGGAAGTACAGTGATTTTCATGTGATATTTTTCACATCAGATGTGTGTGTATATGTGTTTGCCTAGTTATGTATATGTGTACGGGTGTGTGCACCTGTGTTTAAAGGCTTTCGAGTGTGTGTGAATACACTGTACATTTGATAAGCAGAGAGAAAGGAGGGAGAATAGACAAAGAGAGAGCCTCTGAACCCAGAAGGCATGGAGGTATGTGGCGTCTCTCCAGAGTTGCTGGGGCATGGGCCACGGCATGTATCGGAGGTCCCTGCGGGACTCTACAACACAACGAGCTGCTTCCAAAATGAAAAGAGGGAAT
Source organism: Oncorhynchus tshawytscha (assembly GCF_018296145.1). Classification (NCBI taxonomy): domain Eukaryota; kingdom Metazoa; phylum Chordata; class Actinopteri; order Salmoniformes; family Salmonidae; genus Oncorhynchus; species Oncorhynchus tshawytscha. The sequence continues at coordinate 22,801,107 of NC_056456.1, read as the reverse complement.
TCAGGTTTTCGTTACTGCGCAACTCCAAAGCACTGAGTTAAGACCACAATTTTCATGGGTGATTTTTTGTTTAAATCCCATTGCACCAGTGGCAGAGGCACCTTTGTATCTAATATCTAAGAGTCCTCTCTCTCTCTTTCTCTCTCTCTCTCTCTCTCTCTCTCTCTCTCTCTCTCTCTCTCTCCCTCTCTCTCTCTCTCTCTCTCTCTCATAAAGAAAAATTACAACATTTATTCTTTCTCTCGTGACTGACCCAAAGTTCACACTCAGCCAGGCAAAGAATGGTGCCCAATACACACGTGCCTGACAAAATGACTCGACAGTACACACACAAAAATGAATACGACACAAACATCTGAGATTGTGATAAGTGGTCAGTTTGTTTGCCCTAAGCTTTAATATCCATCTCAACTTATTTTATAATTTTTCTCTGTCCTGCTGTTACCTCTCTCTCTCTCTCTCCATCACCCTTCTCTGTCAGTCTCTTACTTTCTCTGCAAGGATCTTGGAGTGTGTTTGTGTTGGATTCCGTCAAACAGAGTCTCGTTGGCGGTTGCAGCGGAAACCATAATACCATTATTGCCCCTGAATGATTCAATAGGTCTTAAACAGCACGGTGGTGTGATAAGGACCTGTAGACGTGACGACGCGTCCCCAGGGAGTGCTAGCACACACACAGGAAGAAATGGCACAGCAGCTCATAATAAATAGCACTTGATTTCAAACATACTGGCTGTCACTATCGTTCAATTTGTGGATGATAAATAACTGCCAACGTCAGGCAACAGATCCGGTGATAAGGACTTCCAGGGATATGAGGAGTGGATAGAGAATGTAGTGATGATTGAAGGTATACAGTATGAGGACTGAAGAGGAAATGCTGTTTTTGTTTCCTGAAAATGTTTCTTCATCAGTCAGTTGTGTAATCAACAGCCAACATCTGAGATACAGGATCAATATTCTGGACAGTAATCCCTTTCTCTGGAGAAAAAAAAGAACTTTGTCATATACCTGGCTAGCACATACCTTTTCTCAGCACCAAGCATTGTGTATTTATCTTATGGATACGGTGGAATACATTATACACTATAATACACAAAGTTCACATATACACGCTTAGAAAAAAGGGTTCTACAAGGGTTCTGCGGCTGTTCCCATAGGAGAACCCTTTCCGGTTAAAGCCTTTTTGGTGTAAAGGGGTTCTACATGGAACCCAACAAGGTTCTACCTGGAACCTAAAATGTTCTACCTGGAACCAAAATGGGTTGATCAAAGGGTTTTCCTATGAGGTTTTCCTATGAGGACAGCCGCTTCTATATAGCACTTTTTTCTCTAAGCGTGTACCTGGCTGTCTCGTACTTTTCTCAGAGAAGGAAGACACAAGGCAACAATATTCAGAGGCAGTGCCATTCGTTGTGTTATTATTAAGTGAATTTACTGTGACATGAAGTTCACACAAACCTGCCTGTCAGGTAACATTTCTATGGAAAGTAAAGCAACCTGATTACCGTCAGACATCCGGCCGGCTGTTTAATTCCAACAGTCACATAGTCAACAGACAGGGGAGACACTCAGGCAAGCAATGCCATGATAACAGAGCAATTATACTATAAAGTGCAATATATGATAACAATATCACTCTTTACATTTCTAAGCTGTTGGTGCATAACAGCATGCCAACATAAAATAGTGGTAATGTCTATAAAAGCTTTCAATGTAAATAAATCATTAAGATTTTGATCAAGAGTTTTTATTCTACATTGGATTATAAGGCCTGTTTTGTTTTAATACAACTGAAATATACTGCCTCCCAGTGGTAGTTTTTAGTAGAGCATTCTTCTGCAGTGCCACAGCTCTGATGGTTGCTGTGGCAAAATTAAACGTTTAGGACACCAGGGTCAGTGACACTACTATCATCAAATTATAAGCACATATCAAGACCATTGGGTTATTTTTGTTCAACAGTACAGGTCATCTGATTTCTTTTTTTCTTTCTCTCATTTTGAGGTGGTTGAACTGGGATATTACCAGGACTGTTTGGTTTTGGTAGGATGACATCACAACATGTCGCAAGCACATGTTGTTTAAATGCAGAGTGCGCTACACACAACACCTCATGCCTCATTGCTTGAATGGTAGTTATTTTTTGATAGAGTTCAAGGCAAAACTGTTGTTTTTGATAGAGGCTAATTGTTCCATATCACTGACACAGTTCATTGAGTTTGAAAGGTAATCGGCATGATGTCACCTACGAAACTATCCACGCACAGGTCATTGTACAGTCATGAACAGATCACCTTCCTTTTTGCCAGAATAATATGTCTGTAGTAGTTGCACAAAGTACAGATCATTGAGTGTTTGGCTCTTTCAGGATATAACATTCTTCCCGGGATACTGTTTTACTGCAGTGGGCTAAATCAGGGACACACAGTGTTCCTTGGTAGTCAAACAAATCTACATTGAAACAAAAGTATACATTTCACACACATGGTTATGGGTTTACACAAATAAGACACCTGTACCATGTCAGATATAGAGTTGAAATGTTTTAAATGCTTAGTTTGCATCCCAATATTAGACTTTATATACAGTACCAGTCAACATTTTGGACACATCTAGTGTTGATGTCTTCACTATTATTCTACAATGCAAAAGAAATGGTCAAACTTTTAAAAAACCTTGAATGAGTGTCCAAACCTTTGACTGAAATATAACAAATACAACAAAACCGTTTAACATAGAAACACTAGATTTTATATATATATATATTCCTTTTTTTCATGTATCTTAATTAGGAAATTAGGAAAAATGTGTAACATAATGTTCCACCCATGATGCCACTAGAGAGCTATTTGGTCATTTGACTGCAGGAAAGGTCAACAAACAGCACTGTTTGATACAAGCCACCAAAAGTTAAGGTTATCTCTGTTTTTTTTAATTTCTCTTCATTCTCATGATCATGAGTCAACCAGGCTGTGAAACCGTAAAGGAAAAATCCACTCCAAAACTACATTTTGGTGTTTTTCATTAGTCCACTGTTAATACAGTCCCAAAGTGTTTTGCATGCCAGCAGTCAAGTTTCAAAGATATTGGACATTCAACAAAGTGTCACTTGCCACATCATCATGATGTATCGGGTTAGGGTTAGGGCTCGTCTGACATCTACATGTACGCGATGCCATAATTAGAGATGGTATGTAACTCGTTGATAGAAATGGGGCCAGGCACTTTATATGTCAACTTTCCCTGAGTTATTCACGTTTGTGTATTAAGATTGATGGCGTCACTGATGAAGGCAGGTCCTCTGTAGTGTTCAGCAGAGGACTACATGCATGAATCACTCCACCCATATACATGCGCTCTGCTCTGGGACAATTACTGTTGAGTGGTTCACTTGTCCCTCTCTCTGTCAACAGTCAAACCTCTTCACCACACAACTTTTCATTCACTCCTCACAAAGTATTGTAGAAGCAATCGGGTGCATAGTTGAGTTGTAGGCTACACAGAATAAATTGTACTAGCTATATGGAACCAAAAATCGGTCCACTGACTCAATTGAAATATCATCCTGAAAAAGGATCTATATAGACCCACAAAGCACCCTGTTTTGAACAGTGTAATGGCACCTGCAGCAATTATACTGTGCACTTACTAGTGAAGTGTGTGAGGAAGAGGTTTTGCTGTCACATTCTAGATTCATTGAAATGTATAGCCTGTAACCTATACTGTGCAATCTTAAGGCATCTTCAAGGTTGGAAACTTGATAAGTCAATGATAATGTGAAAGCGATAAAAGATGACACCTAGTTAACAGGTGTTCCTACTTTGGGAATGATGTTTCAGAAGTTGATGTATTTTGATCAGGGGAAATAGGAGGAGCTCCTCTATCTTTCTTACAAATCTTATCAATGTGTAAAACGAGATACTTAAAAAAGGGCCTACTTACAGTACTTGGTGTTTTGCATTATGAAAAAAAGATACTGAAAAATACTGTAAAATTAGGAAATAACTAACATTTCCCAGAACCATACAAACAGAATCTAGGTTCTATTTCTATGGCCAAAACACTTGCAATGGATGGCTGGGGTAATAACCCTCACTCCATAAGTGGGACAGAGAAACCACAAAGCAGTCTAGAGACTGGAGGTGTGTGTGAAGGGACTGTGAATGGTATTCTCCAGGTATTCTCCAGGTATTCCCTCCAGCTGATGATTAAGCATATTAAACCAAGAGATATACCTTATTTCCTGTGACAGGTAGCTGCATGCTGTACATGCCAATCATTTTGACCGCATGACTGATTCACGCCTCTTGCAGCTCGTATTCTCTCTAGCAGAAGGGAGCCAGCTACAGCTTTGTTATTTCTTTGATGTAACCTGTATTTAACTAGGCAAGTCAGTTAAGAACAAATGTACTTACAATGACGGCCTACCAAAAGGCAAAAGGCCTCCTGCGGGGATGGGGTCTAGGATAAAAAAAATACTCAGAAATTAAATAAAAATAGGGCAATCGAGATTTGGGCTACATACTGTTTGTCTGTTGTAATCAGTTTATCATGACTCTCTACACTTGATCAAAGTTGTAAAGAGGAGTACCCCAGAAGAGTGTTTTTGGTAGTCTTAAATCTATTGTGGGGAAAAAAGTATACATTTCACACACACACATGGTTATGGGCTTAGAAAAAAAGAAGACACCTGTACCATTTCAGAGTTTAAATGTATTCACTTATGAGTTTGCATCACAATATTACACTTTATATACAGTACATTACAGAAGACTGGAATATAATAAAACAGTTTGACATAGAAACACTGGATTTTCAACACCCCCCCCCAAAAAATAAATAATAATAATAATAATAATTGGTAATTTGACTGCAGGAAAGGGCTACAATGTGTCTGTTATCTGTCCACTGTGTCTGCATTGTGACCAGACCACAGTCAGATCACAATGTGTCTTTTGATTGTCTACACCTGTCAAACCATTTGGGCACAGATCAGGACAAAGGACGAAAGTTAGGAACAGGTATAAACAGGGCTATAGATGCTGTTGACCTGGATCACTCAGTTGGGCTTTGCCCAGCTACTGGAGTTCCTGCGAAAAAGGAGGAGGTCAAAGGGGAATGAGTGCAACCGGTGTGAAATGGCTAGCTAGTTAGCAGTGCACGCTAGAAGCGTTTCAATCGGTGACGTCACTCGCTCTGAGACCTTGAAGTAGTTGTTTCCCTTGCTCTGCAAGGACCGCGGCTTTCGGGGAGCTATACTGTAGGTAACAATGCTTTGTGAGTGACTGTTGTCAATGTGCACAGAGGGTCCCTGGTTCAAGCCCCAGTTGGGACAAGGAGAGGGACGGAAGTAATACTGTTACACGTGCATGGAGACAAAAGACAGAAAGTAATGTGCATGTGGCACAATGTGAGAGAGATCCTCACTTGTCTCCTGGTGCTCAACTTTGAGGGAGCTAGAGCGACAGGTTGGCTCAACCAGTCCTTGTTCCTTCCTTTTTGATGTCTCTAATAACAGGCATCTCCTTTCAAATGCACCCTACTTGAATGGCAGGGTAATGATGTGAAGGATGCAAAGTAAGAAAGGTCATCGCTCAATTGATTGACTTCCTCTAACCTTTCATCTCTGTGTATCACACGCCTGCGGATATAATACAGGATTGTGCCTTAGAGGATGAATGCACTCAAAGACATGCGGTTTGTGGTATGGAGG